>NW_019396523.1:4311-88761 GCF_000591075.1 Eurytemora carolleeae
ATGATTATGATTATGATTATGATTATGATTATGATTATGATTATGATTATGATTATGATTATGATTATGATTATGATTATGATTATGATTATGATTATGATTATGATTATGATTATGATTATGATTATGATTATGATTATGATTATGATTATGATTATGATTATGATTATGATTATGATTATGATTATGATTATGATTATGATTATGATTATGATTATGATTATGATTATGATTATGATTATGATTATGATTATGATTATGATTATGATTATGATTATGATTATGATTATGATTATGATTATGATTATGATTATGATTATGATTATGATTATGATTATGATTATGATTATGATTATGATTACTATTATTATTATTATTATTATTTCCATTATTGTTTCCATTATTATTATTATTGCCATTATTATCATATTCTTTTGTATAGCCTTATTTTTTCTGCAGGAATTGTACATGTACAAAGTAAAAGAAGGCGACCATTTTGTTGTACAGAAGAAAGCCATTATCAGCACCAGAAAATCCTCCAACCCATCACAGCTGATTTTCGGGCCGCCCAGCCCACACAAATCCCCTACCAGTCCCAAGCAATACTCGAACAAGGGGTTCACTAATTCTAACAAGGGGTTCACTAATTCTAACAAGGGGTTCACTAATTCTAACAAAGGGTTCACTAATTCTAACAAAGGTTTTTCTACGATTAACCAGATGAGAAATGAGACTAACTCTGGATATACATCCCTCAACGCTAGGACAGGAGAGAAAACTAATTTTAGAGAGAGAACCCCGTCAGCTGATATTCCACAAGGAACAGGTAGATACGGTGGTAGGCGATTATATCAATATGAAGACGACTTTTTTATTTAAGTTTCAATTGTTAACAAGCTTTTCTCGAAAAAAAAATTACAAAAGAGAAGCTTTTTTAATTGACAGCTTCAATTTGTTTCCATGTTTTTGTGTATCCATGATGTTTAAAAGCTTGATATAAATCAAAATTGAAACTGAAAATTGTCTTCATTATATTGATAAAATTTGTTTGTTTTTTGCCTATTTTTTTCATAGAGTCAAAATTAGGCATAATGTAAGATAAACAAATGTTTAGAATAAATGATTTTAAAACATTTGCTTATTTAACAGTATGCGAAATTTTAATTTTCGCTCTGAGAGAAATGTTTGCAAAAACAAATCAAAAATGCGAAGCTCAGTCACTGTTATTCTTTCTTGTTGGCTGGATTGAACAGGGTGTCCCAAAACACATGGGAATTCAGTGACGAATTGGATATAGTCTTTGTTATGAATTAGCATTGTAATACCTGATTTCAAAAGCCATAATATTATTATGTCTGCTAGAAGTTATTTTATGAATAGGGTAAAAGACTGTAAATACGTGTCAAAAATGTCTCCGCAAGATGAACAGTGAAGACGGACAAGTTTACTCTGTTTGTATACTGCTATTTTCTTGTTTTACTAAGTACAACCGTATGCAGTCAAAACATAAACAAACAAAATGTGAACATAGCAGACGAAACTCTTATAGATTTATACACTTTCTCAGTAGATATCACTATACTAAATCAAAGAATTATTTGTAAAGACGATATCGAATTCGTCACTGAATTCCCTGTTTATTGTATGACAGCTTTCTCTGAGTTTCTCTTAACCCTATTCAGCCTGACGTCTGGTTTACTGACTGGCTGCCTGAGGAGGCCCCCCTTCTACTTTTTTATTATGATACAAATCTATAACATTTGATAGGTTTTTTGAAAGCCCTTTGGGGTCTATAACCTCAATAAACTGCAAAAAAAATGGCAAATTTGTACAAATCTAAATATTTATTGCGAAATTTAGTTATTAAGCAAAAATTTCCACAAAAAAATGCGCAAATTGCTACAAATTATATATTTTTGAAAAAACTCTTGACCCAGCGAGTTCAAATATGCAAAAACCTTTGCAAAATTTTTAAAACCTAATGTGTATTCAAGAAAAAATGTGCAAATTCTCTTTGAAGGCGTTTGTGCAAAAATCTGTGCAAAATTTCTTTGCAAAATTTGTGCAATTTGCTTGCTTTTGTTTTAGGCTTTCCAAAGAGTCTGGTTTAGGTAAAATAAGTCATTTAGGCAGTATGCCTGAGGACTTAAGGAGTAGGTATAAAAGCCCAGTTTTTAGCCTTAAGTGAGGATAGAATTTATGTTATTATCTCTAACATTATAAAGATTGTAAACTTTAAAGATAAAGTGGCCAAAAGGCTGAAATATTATATATAATATATATATATATATTATATATGTTTTTTGTTTTTTTTAGAAATTCTTTTGTTTTAGGTGTGAAAAAGTCCCCGGTGTCTCGAAATCTGTTTAAATAGAAAATATATCTCAGAATTAGATCAGTATTAAAGATTCAGAAATGCTAGATCGCAACATCACCTACAGCAGCTCAAAAATAAACCAAAAAACAGAGAAAAAACTTTTCTTTTTTCCTTTGTAACCAAACTGTTTTAAGATATGACTTCTGTAAAGAAACAAACGAACTTTTTCTTAATAAAAAATAAAAAATTTAAGTTTACCAGCTTAAGAAATAATACCAAAATAGAGCAACATATTTTTTTTCGAACACTGAATTATTTTTTGATCTTGAATATTAAAAATCTACAATATTATTATACCTATCTACTCAATTGTCAATTATTGTATTCAATTAATATCATATTATTATGATATTATTGTATTATGTATTGCTTGTATGATATTATAGTATTATATTGTATTCCAGTGGTTTGATTTTTTGTATACGACGTATAATATTTTTCATATTGTATAGACTGAGGCCGAATTTAAAGAATTGGAGCCGCTGCTTAAATTTAAACCGCGGCTCAAATATGGTGGGTTCCACTTAAAATTGTATGAAACGTTTCAAGATTTAAGCCGGCGCTCAATTGAAACCGGTTTTCGGTGGATTTGGGACGCGGCTCAAATTCATTAAATTCAGACTCTGGGCATTAACTATAGGTTCATTTTTTAAATAGCATTTTAAATTTTAAAAATCGGTAAATTTTTTAATTGTTGATTCCAAATCCAAAAATTAGCTTTTTTTACATTTCACCAAAATATTAAATGGAAAGATAACTTTGACAGCGCAATATCTTGAAACTTTTTAATGGAATAAAAATTTAATTAAGTCTCATAATTCCAGAAAAATTTGAAATAATTGAACCAAATTATTCCCCATTAATAACTGTTATATGAGAATATAATTGATATTTTGATGTTATAATATTGCGGCGTTATCTAAAAAGGGGTAAGTGCATCTTAAAATCATTTTTTCCCGTTTTAAGATATTAGATCACCCAAAAAAAATCTCACTTATGGGGGGGGGTAAAGAAAGAATCCCCCCTCCATGAATAGATCATGTATATAACGCCCTTGTATAATCTTTAAATAATATTCTTTATATGATTGTATTTAGATATGTTATTCATGCATCACAAAAATTGGGTTTTTTCATTCAAAAAAATGTTTACAGTAGTGATTAAAAACAGTGGAAGGATTGACGCCTATATCCTTTCTTTTATTCATGAACTAGCTGAAGGGCCCGGCGTTGCCCGTGGAACAAAAAATTTGAAAAAAAAGTTCTAAAGAAATGTTGAAAACCCATGAGTGTCCACAAAAATTCAGCCCAATCGGTCCAGCCGTTTGCATGGCCGGCTATACGCAGCATATATATATATATATACGAATGTAGTGTTTTATTATGTAGATATATCACTAAGGACTTTTTAATGCTTGGCTGGAATTCTTGTCAATGGTAAAAACTAATACGAATATGATTCCACTGTTTTCTGGTTACCACTGTATCAACCTTATATATTACTCAAATTACAATAAAATGCAATATATTAAACTTAATAAACAAGAATAATTGTTAAATGTAAATATAATGTAATACGTAATGTTTTATATGATTTTAACAACTTTTCATTTAAATGTAAAAAAATTCAACATTTTCAGAGTTAATTCGAATTTTTTAAAGATGTTGTTTTAATCATTTTTTTTGCAGCTATTTTAGATTTTTGTTGCTTTGATATTTGGTTAATTTTAAAAAAGATTGTAATTTTTATCCAAAAAATTGTGAACAAAATTTTGTTTTGGAAGAAAAAACTTAAGTAGAACAGCATAAGATTTGAGTTTGTATGTAGTATTTTTTCTTCATTTTCTCATTTTTTTCCTGTTTTGAAAAATGTGATATTAAATAGTCTATCTATACCCTAAGAATAGTTGTAAAGATAAGTTTTCATCAATGTTGCAAAACTCTCTTTATTTCTAAGCCTATAGTTATGTTACTGTTAGAGTATTGTAATTCTATTCCGCACAAAATATATAAATACATCTTTTCATTATTTCTTTTTCAAACTGCTTAAAGCTTTGCTCCAAAACCCTAGATAGTTGTGGTATAAAGGATTGAAAAAGCATAAAGATAAAGAAATTCCCAAAAATGATTTTAGAATAAATTTTTAATTTATGAATTAAAGATTAAAAACAAAACATATAAACACTTTTTGCCCTTAAAAATATTGACCACCCTTTTAAAATAATGCATCTTTAAAGGGACTGTAAGCGTAATACCAAGATACCCTCCATGCAAAGATGGCAATACCCGATTGGAAGAACGGTTTCCTTGAAACCTTTATCTTATCTTTATGTGGAAGATTTTAAAAAATTGATATCAATCTTATTTATATCTGATCAGGTAAAACTTTTGATGTTACCGCTTTAAACCAGGCTTTCACATCTTTGCCATGAAGGATCACTTAATATTGCACTCATGACAGTCTCTTTAAGAATGCATTATTTAGAAATTGTAAATGTCTATGGCTACAAAAAGTGAAACCAAAGGCAAGGCGATGTTACACTTCAAAGTCAGGCCGTTTTATCTGGTAATCTCATGGCGCAAACTATTAAATAAGAAATTAATTAAGGTTTATGCGAAATATATTTCAAATAAATAGATAAATATTAGGCATTATCGTTGTTTGCTTAGGCGCTGTATGGGGCAGGGGCGTAGGCAGGCTTGGGGGCGTAGGCCTTGACCTCAGGATAGACAGGGACTCCCTCGTAGGTGACATCAGCGACGTATCCGTTGTAGTGGTCGGCGGTGTACTTGACGTGCTGGGTTCTGCCGTCGGGAAGGGCAACAGAGTATTCTCCGGTAACGGCTCCGTCTCCGTTGGAAGACTCAGCGGCGTTGAAGGCGGCCTTGGAGTAGTCATCAGAAACTCCGTAGGTGTAGGAGTAAGGTCAATTTCATTTATGAACATTGAGTTTTTTGCTTAATGCAATCTTTAGCTAAATGTTTTAAGCATTCATTTCAAATGTTAGTAAAAAGATGTTAAAAATCTCAAGTTAAATATTAAACCGTTATTTGTTTATTGTCTACCTTCATGTTGTTGGTCTTGTGGGTTGTGATCAACTGATACCTTTCTAATGTAGTGGATCTCTTTATATACCCGGCGCCTAACTGAGGCGCCTCACCCAGGCGCCACCTGCTTCGGTGGTTCAAGTTTTGGTCATTAAAATGCTTAAATGTCATGACCTATTGAATAAGCCTGGTCTGTGTCTGGGTGTGTGTATAACAGGTTAGGCCTGGGGTGGGTGCAGCAGCCCTTCTATGTTTTCATGAATTTATAGTATATATACGTGCACTGCAGTATACACATGGTGTCCACAAAATAATTATTTTTTTACAATATCTAAAGATATTTGAAACACTAAAAAAAGTGGAAAAATTGTAATTTCATAATTTAAAAATTAGTTTTAATCACTCTGTTGTTGAGAGGTAATTATGGAGATATATGGATCCCGTTTATAATAATTGTGGTATATTTGTTGTCGACGCTCCATGACTCCCTTTTCAATGTTTTGACATGTTAATCCCCCAAAAAATAAAGAAATTGAAAATAAAAAGTGGTTTTTAACCGTTATCTTAACTGAAGTATAATAATATTGGGGTTTTATAAGTTATTTGAAACATATTTCAATCTGAAACTATATTGCTAGTTTACTTTTAAAAATTCACTCTTTGTATGTTACTTATATGAATTGATTGTATCTAGTATCATCTACACTTTAACTTCTATATACTGTAAAAGGGTGTCCAAGAATAATAAGTTCATTTGGAATATTGAACACTTAAAAAAAAATTTGACATATTGAAAATAAAGTGTTATAATTATATGTTTTAAAATTGTTTTTGACCACATTTTTAAGTTTATAGTTTATCCCGTTCTTAATAATTTTATAAAATAAATCTCTAAGTTTTCCAAGTTTTTAAATCTTCATATGTGTATAAAGTTATACTTTGATTGCTTGTCTGTCTGGTTGTTTTTATTATATAAAATTATATAAACTGATCGGTCCCAAATTTTTTTTATCAACTCTCACGAAGGTAAAAGATGAAAAATGTTGTTCCGAAAAATGTTTAAATTATAGATCGAGTGTTTTATAAGTAATTTTTAAATTTATTTCTACTTAAACATATTAATATTTCACGTGTAAAATATCATTATTAGAATTTAGTTAAGCTCGAAATAGCATACCTTTTATATATAATGTTATGTTTGTTAGATACTAGTTTGGGAAACCAGCGTTGGCCATGGTACTCATAGTTACATCCACCCGTTTACCTGCTCTTGGTTGATTTTTACCGGGAAGCTAAATTTTCGCTTTTAAAGTCGACCCACTCGACTTAGAATCTTAAAACCAAGCTAAGAACATTCCCGTGGCTCACTTGAGTTGCCTATTTAAAATTTGAGGCAAATCGTTCCAGGGGTTCCTGAGTTATGATCGGACAAACAAACAGACAAACAGAAATTACAACTTTATATATACTAGATATACATATATATACTAGATATACATATATATGCTAGATATACATATATATACTAGATATACATATATATACTAGATAAACATATATATACTAGATATACATATATATATACTAGATATACATATATATATACTAGATATACATATATATACTAGATATGATATACATATATATGCTAGATATACATATATATGCTAGATATACATATATATGCTAGATATACATATTTGACGAAACTATTGATTTATAAAAAGTTATGCTTTAACAACTAATAATTATATATTATTTGATTTGTATTTGTGAAATTGTAAATCGTCTATAAGTGAAGAGTAAAAACTGACTGTTTGACCTTTATCTTTATTATTCAAGCTTTTATTTTACATAATTTACATAATGTATCAACAATTAATAACATTCAATAAATTGTCATAAACTTCTTAAAATTTTAAGATCAAAATTAGTTTTAAAATTAAATACAGCGTACATTTCTTTCACCATTTACAAATTGCAGTTTTTTTTTACAAACAGCACCAGAATAAAATTAAATAGGAGAAATATAACAAAATTATGTTTAAGAGGAGAAACAAATTTGGAAAGATTTTTCTAAATTTTAATTTTTAAATTTCTAACAGGTCCAGAGATTCATGAATTATTTGTATTTTATGTCGAGTTAAATAATATTTGATAAATAAATTTTTTTTCTTACATTAAAAAATAATATCCTTTGAATTCTTTCTCCAAATTAAAATCTTAATTGCGTGAAAATAAAACAGGAAATAAGATTACAATTTAAAGTTCTTGACTAGATTTGAGACTAAATGTGACTAGATAGGTATAAATGGATTACATAAAAAAACAATTACAGATTTACAGGGGTGAGGAGGGCAGATTAAAGGTTATTATAAACAAAGGTTTCTGAACGAATTTCTTTACGAAAATCTCAATTGGGTTTGAAAGTTTCATTTTTCTTAATCTAATAGAAACTATAACCAGAGGACACAGATTAGCATAGATAGTTAAGAATAAGCAGAGTTAGTGAGCCAGATAAGCCAAGTGCTTACTATGGTTTATAGGGTACACCCAAATATCAAGAAAAATTAAAGGATAGGGTCAAAAACAAAACTCCGGGGCAAGCACCTCTTAATCAATAATGCGGGCAAAGCAAAAATAGAAAGGACTCAGAAAACGAACTGGAAACAGTCTTACTATTTTTTTGACAGTAATAACCAGATACTAATGGAATAGGAAGACGAAATTATAGCAATACTATTTGATGGTTTTACAAAGACACTTGTAAAATCCCTTATTTTGTAAAATGGGGCTTTTTACACTGCACACTGCACAATTGCTGTCGTCATTGAAATTTTTTAAGTTAAAACTTGATTCTAAAAGTCGTCTTACTATTCCAGTGTTTTATGTTTATCACTGTATATGTGTGCTAACGCCTACAATCCTAAAATTGAAAGTAAAAAAAATTACGATATTTTTCATGATTCACAATAAATGTGTCTATCCTTCTAAACATGTAAAATCTATGAGGACAATATTAAATTCTCATGAAATGATTTAGTTGGACAAAATCAAAAATAATTGTAAAGAATGTTTTTTTTGTTAATTTACTGTTTTCAAGGCTAACAAAATAAAAATTGTATTTTTTCTAGTTTTTAAAAGTTAATAATTTTTGTTTCTTTTTCTTTTTATCGATATAAACATTTTTTTGATGGGCTAAATTTTAAACGGTTATAGACCTTGCGTAGTCCTACTCCTAAACCTTATTTTAAAAATATTTACTTTTTTAATCAACCAGAGAAAATAAAAGTTAGAATTATTTATCATTTTTATTATGCTTGATCCTTCTTTTATTATCAAGCTTATAGTGGTAGACATGGTAGACATGGTAGATATGGTAGATATCTCAATGTTAAAATTATTGTGCTTGGTGGTAGACATGGTAGATATCTCAATGTTAAGACTTTGACTAATACAGTTTTATCAATGTTTGACATTTTTTTACAGTGATAAATTGGCACAAAGAATATAATATAAAAATGGAAATGATGGAATTTTTATGAAAATGAAGGAATAATGATTCGGTAGAACTTCATAGAAAAAAGCATGAACAATGGCTAGAGCTATGAAACCTCATAAATACCTGTAAACTGAATATAAATATTTCATTTAACTATATAGATATATATATATGCAATGGACTATGGAATTGTAAAAAAACTGTGAGAATAAATTTTAAGGTTTTGAGATTGCTTAAACTTCCTTTTCCATAGTTTTATGGACCCAACTGTATTATTCTATGCTTTCTTTGATTATGTTCTTTGGGGTGTGGCTATACAATGAGGACTGTTCCTGAATTTATAATGTTTATAAAATTGTTCATCTTGTAGAATCAGAGTTCATCCTTTAACCTACACATAACAAGATACGATGAGAACCAGAAAACAAAGAAATATTTGTTAAATTAATATTTCTTTAATTGTAGGAATAATACATTTTGAAAAATATATTAACGTCGAAACTTACTATATTATCTCAAAAAACTTTGATCCAGTCTCATTAAACTTTACTAGAATCTGGCTTTTAGAATCTGGCTATTAGAATCTTGCTATTAGAACCTGGCTATTAGAATCTGACCTTTAGAATCTGGCTATTAGAATCTGACTATTAGGACCTGTCTAGAACCTGGCTAAATTAGAATACTAGAATTATGATAGTAAATATAGCAAAAAGTGTCCATATCAGATTCAGGGTATAGCGAAATTTTGTGATTCGCAAATGAAAGAAATAATAAGATGAAATTATTATAAACATATGTAAATATCAGTGTGTTTACCTTTTGTACTGTTCTGCAGTTTCTGCCATCTTGCGGAGAAACCAGGCAACATTATCCCCGTCCACCAGAACAGAATTAAACTCAGACACAACCTTGGTAGAAGAAAAAAGTTGATGAACTCTAAACAGGCTAGGGAAGGGGGGGGGGGGAAGGGGAGGAGGGGCGTTTAACCCCCACCCTTTATTTGTTTGCCCCCTAGAACTCTCATTTTTAATACTCTCACCTTGAAATTTCTTGACTTTTCAGGAATAGTAATTTAATTTTTTTCCCAATTTTTTTAATGCATTGGCTTAATGACTATAAGTGTACAAGCCGGAAAAAAGAACATAAAATGTCCCATAACGTTTTTGAGACTATAAGTTACAGATTTAAAAACTGCATTTTTGAAAAGCCCTTGATAATGGATGTAGAAACAAACCTTCCTTGCACCCAAACTCATGGTATTCCAATAGACATGGGAATTTAGTGACGAATTATATATATAGTCTTTTTAAATAATTCTTTTATTTAGCGATGCCTACTGAGAAAGCTATAATCCGTAAGATTTTCGTCTGCTACGTTTACAATTTGTTTGTTTACGTTTTATCTGCATATGGTTGTACTTAGAAAAAGAAAAGAAAATTACAGTACATAAACAGAAACTTGTCCGTCTTCACTGTTCATCTTGCGAAGATATTATAGACACATCTTTACATGCATTTACCGTTTTCATAAAATAAACTATAGCAGAAATAATAATATTATGGCTTTTGAAATTAGGTATTACTATGCTAATTCATAACAAAGACGATATTGAATTTGCCACTGAATTCTCATGTTTATTGGGACACCTAGTGTATCAAAGTTAGCGGTCTAATTTTTTTTCAATGAGTTTAACTTGAAAAATTAAACTTTGAAAATTGCAACCAGATATCTTTACTCTAAGGCCTTTTTCAGGGGGGCGGGGGCGCTGGATGTCCCCCATATACGCAAACATACATATATTCAAATAAATGCAAATATGAAAATGCCCGATTCACAACGGTACCCTTGAAACCTTGATCTGATCAAAAATGGGGAAGATATTGTCGATTTTCTAGGTATATAAGTGTTCTGATAATTCATACATGTTTTGCCACGGTAGAAATGCGCAAATCAATCTTGATCAGACAAAGGTCTATAGGACCGTTGTGAATCCCCTCTTTAACTAGAAGGTGGCTTAAAATTACGCTTACAGTCCCTTTATTCTTAGATAATTTTACAGGGTGATTTGCGGATTTTTGCAACAGAGACAAAGAACCTACAGTAAAAAATTCAGCCAAATTTTTTGCAGATAAAAAAACGACGACATATAAAGATTTGAATGTTACCGATGTGAATCAGGCATTTCACTTGTAAATAAAAAGTCACAATATATTTCTCCTTTAAATACCACATTTTCATCAAATATTATCTTTCCAATTATAATAAAGAATGTGCAGAAATGATTCATGATTATGATTCATTCTTCTGAAATTATCTGATTAGTTGTAATTTTGACCGATTAACAATCTAATATGATGTGGGACACCCTGTATGTATAAAAGATACTCTGGATGGGTCGCTCAAAATCTAGGTAAATGTCGTGTTTTAAGAAATTGACATTCTAAAATCCTCTCATATGACGTCACTGATACTTAACTAACAAGTAGATATTGTGCTAACAAGATTAAAGCTAAAAAATGCAATTCTAATTCAAGTTTTTGATTTTTGAGTTTATATTTGGTGAGCAGCTAAATTTATTGTTCTTTAATATAAGAAGTGAAAATTTAGAGTGTCCATTGCTATATAGGTCGTCTTTACCTCGCTACGTTTGAGTATCTAATAGCTTATTATAACCTGGCAGAAATTAACTTGATAAATGTATCTGTGTAGTAAGTAGACTTAAATGATGACAATTTCTTCTCTCATTTAAATACAATGAGAACCAGAAAAGTGCGAAATATGAAGACGACATTAAATCAAAACTTAAATGTATATGATGCTGTAAAAAACGAATAGTTTTAATAGTAACTTTTTTAACCACTGATTAAGTGGAATAGTCATAACTTCAGTTTAAAAGTCATCTTCCCATTCAACAGCTATATCTGCTCTTTTAGTAATTAATTCTATATCATGAGAACCAGAAAACCAGAATAGGAAGACGACTTTATAGCAAAACTTAAGTGTATTTGATGTTGTTACAAAGCTTATAGTTTTACTAGACACTTAAAAATTATCACAAATTAAGTAAAATGGGTCTGTTTACACTGCACAATTACTGTATCTCATGCATATTGAGCTATTTAAAGTTATAAATTAAGTCAAAAAGTCGTCTTCCTACTACAGAGTCTTTCTTGGCTGGCAAAAAGAAAAAGACGACATTTTACCTCATCTAGTTGTAAAACATCTTCTTCATCCACAGATCTTCGTTTCCGTTTTGTTGTGCCCTTTAAAACAATAAAAAATAAAGATATTAAAGCCCATACTTTAAGAGCCTAGAGCTGTCCCCTAAATAAATTGAGTCTTTGTCACAAACTCTGATTTTGTCATTCCTATATCTTTGCAACCCCCTGTCGTAGACTATGAATTAAGAAGTTAGATTAAATAATGTTTGAAATATCAAAGGATTACACCGTCAATCGTCAGCATTATTTGAAAGAAAAGATTTCTTCAGTTTTAAGCTCTTTAAAGTTATCCATTAGATCAGATTCTTATGGAAACCATGAAGAAAAAGGGTTATCCACAAAGAATATTCCTATAATGACTCATTACTTATAATGATCTCAATGTAAAATGAGGTCTTCTGTATTCTTTTTATGGATGGGTTATTTAATATAATTATTTGGCAAAGAAGTCTACATTTTACATTTTTCATGGAATCATGAATTATAAGGAAACAGACCGTATACATTCTGTACAGTCGTCTTTGATAGACTCAATCTTTGTGGGTAACCCTGTAACTATTTTATCACCAACTAGCGTGGGAACCCGGCGTTGCCCGTGGAACTTATAGTTACTCCTGCTGTTTACCCGAGCTTGATCGTACATCGATATATTTGCTATTTTTCCCTGTAAAAGTTGACCCACTAAACTTATGATTTTAAAACTTAGCAAAGAACATTCCCATGGTTCTCCCGAGTTCCCCAATCAAAATTTGAGGCAAATCGATCAAGGGGTTCCTGAGTTATGATAGGACATACAAACAAAGAAACAAACAGAGATTACTACTTTATATATATATAGATATATCACCTGTGTCAGGGCCATGAGGATAAACCAAAACATGGAGGATGAGAAGAAATTAAAAAAGTTTTGTGAGACATGGATGAGAATATTCTCTGGTTGGAATACCCCGGTATACCACAGGGTTGGATTCACAGATATACCGGCCATCATGGTTCGACCATCATTCTCGGAGTTATCTAAATAAATAAAAAATAACTTTTACAAATTTTTTTATCTTGTCGATTTTTATTTTTCTGCATGTGGAAGATATCGCTGTTCTTTTTCCAAAAAAAGCGTTACATTTTCTTTTTTGTCTGGGCTGCCAAAGGAATTGAGTTTTTGCCACTAACTCAAATTTTCTAATCCTTATATCTTGGCAACCTAATGGTGGAAACCCTTGATATTTCAAACTTGGGCTATTTGATCTAACAGAATTCAAAGTTTGAAATATCTAACGTCTACGAAATTGGATTGCAAAGATATAGGTATTATAAAATCAGAGTTTGTGACAAAGACTCAGTTCCTTTGCAAGTAAAGTTTAACAAAGAAACAACAATTGAAAATATTTCATTTTCAGATTAAAAAAAACAAGAATATCTTCATTCTGAGCTGAAAGCTTAAGAATGAGATATCCTAAATCTGATTTTCCAATGTACATATTTTTTATTTTCTTCTTAGAATCCTCTTTTTCGATATAAAAGTTACGTTTGATAACAATTACAGATACAATGCTATATTGATTGGACTAATATCCGATTGAATTAAAGTCAACTGAATTCACAAGCCGGCTTTTAAAGCATTTAAGCTAAAATAAATTTAATCAATATGAAATTATTAAAAAACATATTTTAGGACTATTGTCATTTTTAACGTTATGTCTTAAAAAATAAACATTAATCCGGAAGACAAAAACTTATGTTCTTTCAATCGATGTTTAGTTCAATTGATATGACACCATCAACACCAGAAATCAAAACCGGTTTTTTTCACAAATTAAAGAGTACATCTTAACATGATACGCTGATTGGTTAAAATTTTAACTTCTTTCTTGGATATCGAATGCGTTTTAAATAATCTTGGGTTTAGTAAAATCATGAGAGTTTAAGCATTTATATATAATCTTGATATTCACCATTCTAAAGTTTTCAGGTCTGTTTGCTCTAACGAAGGTTTAATAGGTATCCTTGTGAATTGTGCATGCCTCTTTGTTAAGTAAACGATCACTTTGACAGTCCTTTTAAAGTATTTTTAACTCTACCTTTTTCCTCCTGGTTTTTTTTTAGTTTAGTTTGAGTTGTGGGAACCGCCAGCATTCCTTGCTGCTGGAGGGTATAAGGCAGTTCAATCTAAAAAAAAAGAAAAGGTCCAAATTATGCTAAATTACTGGGAAGCTCCTCCATATTGTATTTTTTGCCCTGTAGTGATCAAAAGCAAATTTATTTGTTTGCACATTTATAGAAATTCAGAAAGGTATTAACATTTTTTCAAAACCTCTTTAAAGGTTATGAGCAAGGGTTTTAAGCATTTGATATTTTGATTAAGCATAAATTTACTTGAATTTGACTTGAGGAATATGGTTTAGAGTTCACCAGGTATTTCTTGTACGGATCCCAGCGGTGTGCTAGACCAGCTGACCCTCCAGCTATAGAACCAGAGACTGAAAAGTTCAAAGTATTACCTTAGTTCAATGCAGTTAAAAAAAAAACGCAAACTACTAAAGCTTTTTTGATGTATATGTTTATTATTATTTGTTTTTTCCATTGTTATTCTTAATTTCAATTGGAAACACTTTTATAATTAAATTTGATCTTTTTTGATCCATGAAATTTTTTTTGGTAGAAAATAAAATCGAAACGTTTTTTATCAATATAATCATGAATTAGTATAAAATATAAAATCTTTTAGTGATAAAAAATTAATAACAGAATTTATTTAACGTGTGTTTTATCAAAAAGATCTCAAAGATCAAATATGATATTAAGTTCAATTCTCATAGCACACTAGAAATTCTAGAAATTCTTCTGCAGGGACTAATTACTCGCCGCAATTTCTAATTTTAAAATTCCTAGATCTTTGCAACCTGATGTAAGAAACCTTTGGTATTCAGAGTTTTGAATATCAAAGTTCTGCGACATTATACATGTACATTGTACAGGGTTTCCCAATAAACATGGTAATTAAATGACGACTTCTAAATCGCCTTTATTCTATAAGCGGAATTATTTCATATACACAATTTCGCAGTTAAAACATTTAACACCAAGATTTCCAAAATGTGGTCTACCATTTTTTCACCTTCAAATTGAAGGAGATATTAGAAAATTTTTCAGGCTGCAGTTTTTTAAAATCAACAAAACTTTTCAATTTTAAAGATATAAAGAGGGTAGACCAAATTTTGGAAAGCTTAAAAGACTTTCAATCTTGTTTTGATACACTGTAAGGATAATTAATCAATTATCACAAATCAAAGACGACATTATGAATATTTTCGTCTCTTAATTCCCATGTTTATAATCTGTATCATTAAAAAGATATTTTGATTATACTAATAGAGTTTAAGGCGAGGAATCAGTTCATTGTCTATTTTTCAAACTGCTATGTCCCATACAATAATACGTTTACCTAAGTTTGTCAGCAGAAAACATAAGAAACAAAACATCAAAAAAACCAGCATTTTTTCTGAAAATATACTAAATACTATAGATTTTAAGTATTTTATTTGGGTATGGCACTGCAAACTAGACAGGCGGAGCAAGTCAAATTGACACTGGTACAATATTGTGACCTTGTGGCTACTCTGGGTCTGGTTTTGACTAAAAAAACCCAAATTTATTTGGTTTCTTATATAATAAATTTAATACAATTTTTCTTGATAACTCTTGAAAACATAAAATACTTAACTTAACGTGCAATTTGCTTTAGTTTAACGTGATTTGGTGGGTGACCCTTATTTACTGTAAATAGTATAATAGCCGGACATTTTGTGTGTTTACCGACAAGACTGCCAACTGGTTATTTCCAGTATTTGGAAACACAACATTTTTTCTTCATCGAACTTTCCTAAAAAAAGAGGAAAATATTTTTTCATGTCATCAAATTTTTTTAAAATTTAGATTAACGTAAATCAAGTTTATCCTGTGAGTTCATCTTCCTGAAAATATAGCAAAAATCTAATTGCAAACTAAACTACTGCACTGCTAACTAACCGGAAGAAGAAGGTCTAATTTGTGCAACATTTTTAGACCGAATTTTTGTGACCTCATAGTTTTTCTTGTTTTGATTTTGCCGGATTCATCCGGATTTAAATTAGAAATTAAAACATTTTTGTTCTTTTCAACAGCTGTTCAATTAGAGGATTTATCATCAAAAACATGTAAATTTCAAAATTACTTTAGTTTGACTTGTAGCATTGATTGTTTACAATTATTAAATCGTAAGTTTAGATTGATATAGCTTCCATCGCTTATTAAAGGAATCAGAGTAAACATGTTATGATAAACGAAAAACTTCTACCATTTTTTTTATTTTTAAATCTTAAAATTAAATTCTCATGAATCGTTTTTTGCCATTATAAATAAAAAACTTTTTTTGATACCATTTGATTTATTAATTTAAGTTAATCTTTATCGGTAATGATTGAATTTAATTTTAAAAAGCATTATTAGATACTTACAGAGGATTCCCCACCCCCCCCCCGGCCGTCCATATGCTGAAATAGCTCGCTATTTAATATGTTTTAAATTTTAATGAAACCCCGGAAATACATTTATAATAAACAAATTCAATAAATTAACTTCGCTCCATTTTCACTTAAATTCCGCAGTCTAAAGATTTTAAAGCTATTGTAATGTGAGTTAAAAGGGGGTATTTACATGTGAAAGGAACTGTAGACTGTAGAGTGTCCAATTAAAACTCTATACGAGATAACCAAGAAATCCTTACTTTTCTATAAAGCAGAAGAAGAAAAACTGGAATGTTCTCTGTGAGAATAAAAAAACCAAATTTTCAGCGACAAAAATCAGAATTTCTTCATCATCCTTGATCAGACAAAGTGTACCGTTGTAAATCGGACCGGCCAGTCTGAATTGGATCACTTGAAATACCGTCTGCTGTTATGAATTAGTTTTAATTGAGTCTGATTAGCTTATTCCTTGAATTAAACTATATAGCTGTGTTTACCAGGATGACTGAACAGTTTTTAATCGTTGTACTTTATTCATGGGACTGCAAACATAATTGAAAGTGAACCTCCATATGAAGAAGATATTCTTGTTTTTCTGTCTTAAAATCGGTTCTTATAAATTGTTTTTTTACAGTGAAGAAAATTTTAAAGGTTTTATACATTACAAATATACAAATACTTTACAGATATAAAAACATTTTAAAGATTAAAACGTAGACATTTCAAAGGAATAAACATTTCGTAGATATAGACATTTCAACGATAAAAAAGGTTTCATCACAAATTGCATTCCAAAGATATATTTCATGATAAAAAACATTTAAAAAACAACAAATTCTTTTGTCTCTATAGATATAATAGATAAGATATGAATTATAGATGACCATATGTGTTAACTGTTCTATCTATAAAAATTTCCCTTATTGTGGAAATGTTCTTTCTGTCAAAAATCCCATCTATCGAACGTCTTCTAAAAATATCTTATCTGTGATGATGTCCCATCATGATTTGTATTTTTGCTAAATGTATAAAACTATGTTTTTAGAAAAACCTCTAAAGATTAAATTCATGCACTGCACAGTGGTATCCCTAAAAGCTTTGCCTAGTCAAGAATGAATTATATTTCAATTCTCATACTTTTGAAAACTAATCTTTTCTTAATTTGTAGTTTCCTTACTAAAGTGAGTTGCGCATTTCTACGGCAGGACAATATATTGAAATTAACAGAAATAACCACTTTGAACGACAATATCTTTTACATTATTTATGATATAAAGGTTTCAAGGATATCGTTGTGAATCGGGCATTGTCACCTTTGCATGGAGGGTCACTTGAAATTACGCTTACAGTTCATTTAATAAATGCATTTTTTTTCTGATACGTTTTAATATCTGTCATATTCGAAACTATTATGGTAAAAACTTGCAAAAACTAAAATTATTTTTATCAATGACGATTTTCGGTGACATGTGAATTCATCTGTACAGGAGCGTTAATCAAGTCACCCAACTGAGTTAATGGTTCAAGTTTAACTGCCATGTAAACTCCTCTATACTTCCTTCTCGAAACCATATCAGAATTTTCTTTTCATCTTATTCTTAAATTAAATCATTTGTTATGAATGTGGTATAATTATTAATTGTATATATAATGAGGTTCACATCCGTTTTTCTTAATATTTCCGCCCAAAATTCACGAAACATGTTTTTTCAAGGCGATTAAATCAAATGGAAACGTACTCTCATTAAAATTTTTGAAAGAGTAAATTTTTTTATCATTTCAACAGTTTTGATCCTTTGACATTGGTTGATCTGATAACTTTGCTATTTTGTGTTTTAGAAGAGCGGAGGGGTTGGGCGGGGGAATTGTCCACATTTTGTTTTTTTTTAGTAGAGAAGAGAGGGTCCAAATTTGATGAAAAAGTAATAACCTATTTTTGGTTCAAATTTTTCTCAAGTTTTAAATTAAATTAATAGATAAAGCTTAAAGACTTTTCTCATAAACCATAAATACCTGAAAACTGGGATAGAACCTTCAAATTGGATTTTATTTAGATATTTAAACACAACTTTAAATTGGAAAACCCGTTTTTTTATACAGTCAATTTTTTTATGCAGACAATTTTTTTAATCCAGGTGAAAAATAATGGAAATGGAAGGGTCATACACGTCGTTTGTTCTATACTATTTAGGAGTAGATGAATTACATGCATACTAGGGTTTCAGGACACTTTGCGCCCCATCTTCTATTTTAATTGTGAACATTTTCTCTTTGTACACATTGCAAAACAATAACAAAAAAGTTTGCAGATTTTAAAAAAATCTTGGATTTTCAAAATTTAATTAAAATCGAATTATGTTGGAGGCTATTTCTTGAAATTTTGACCGTCCATAAAACTCTCCTGGGGTCATGTGAGGTCCAAAACAAAATTTTGGCCCGATTGGTTCAGCTGTTTGACGTTTATCGGATACAAACAGACAGAAATTCAGACAGACAAGCAAAGTTTATATTTATATTATAGATTGCACGTTAAACTTATGTAACTTACACGTAACATTGAAATCTTCTATGTTTTCAATCATAAATTATTTTATTAATGTTCTTTTGCATGAAGAACATATTGTAACCGGAAAAATCTGTTTTCTCATGCTACAGTGATTACCAGAAAACTGTAGAATAGGAAGACGACATTATAGCAATTCTTAAGTGCATATTTGATGTTGTTCAAAAGCGAACAGCTTTGCTATTCAGTTATTAAATCAATTATTAAGTAAAATGGGTCTGTTTACAATAAACAATGCTGTGCACTCATGTTCATTGGACTAATAAAGACATAACACGAGTTTAAAAGTCGACTTTCCATTCCAGAGTATAATTCGGTTATCACAGAATAGAGCGTAAACTCAAAACAAGAGAAGTAACGGCGTCACAAAGTCGTACGAGCATAATGTTGCATAAATTTGACATTCTCCTTCTGAATAGTTTGCAGTGATAGTTTTTCATTTTTATCTATATAAAAAAATTTAAAGTTTATATCAACATTATTTATAAATTTTTCTTACACAAATTCTGACGTTTGTACATTTCTTTATATATTTGTGTTCATTTTAAACACTTATTTACAATATTTTTGTACGTTTTAAACACATTAACAATATTTTTGTACGGTTTAAACACTTATTTACAATATTGTGCTTGTCTTTTTTTCACGTTAATAAAGGTTTGAGGGAGAAGAATATTTTTCATGTATTTATACATTTTCATATTCCCATAAACTATGAACAAGGTACACGACTTTTAAACCAATTTTCTGTATGTTTAGTTTTGTTAAAAACTTAAAAGTTTTACCAGTGGCCCATAAACTCATCTAATCAGGTGAAATGGGTCTGTTTACAAATTATGTGCGCTACGTTCATTGGACTAATTAAAATTATAACTTGAGTCTAACATTCGTCTTCCTATTCCACAGTTTTATGTACGTATAATAGTTTGATCTCAGACTAATAATATCAAGTTTATAAAATCTGAAAGATAAGGTCCGTCGGTTTTTGCATTTTCTGTGTCAGTGTACACTGTGCAGCGTGAAAATGTTTCCGGAATGAAACGGAAACAAAATGTTTCTTGTCATTCTTCGGTTCAAGTGTAATTAAAGGGCGTTTATTTATATTTCTTATTGAAATTATTGGCAGAGGTTTCTGGATGAGGGACCGAATTTATAAATTTAAGCTATGTCGTTGAACTACCTACTTTCGGTTCAAATCTTGAACCACTGATTCTAAGTGAAAGATTCAAGAGGACTTTGAATTGGTGATTTATGATTTGAACCGGTGTCACGTTAAAAAGTGTCCAGGAGTGAGATAATGCCCTTGGTACTGTACCTAAAAATATTAAATAGATTCCTTTACATATTACGACTAATTATTACATAATTTTTACTTGTACAAGGGTTAGAAGTTCAGATATCCAAGTTTTACTTTGAAAAGAAGACGACATTCAAGACGAAATATAGTTTTTTTACATCTTTACTAGTGTTGCTTTATTCGGTGCTTCGTAATTTAATAGTGTAAGGAAGATGTCCAAATCGTTAAGAAGTGCCACACTTCCCGGACATCAATTTACACCCGGTGTAGCGCGCGTTACATCCAGACCGGGGTAATATTTGGCCCGGGTGCAATACAAAGACGACCTAAGCAAAAACGATAGAGTATATAAAGCTAAAATTTTAGTCTGCAAAAGAGTGCAAAACATGCTTAAATATTGTACATAACGTGTGTGCTTCTAAGTTTTAATTTTATGGCCTACCAAACAAAAAATTGTAACAATTTCAATAACAATGATAATGTGCAGCTTTAAGTCCGTCAAATTAAACAATTTTTGGTCCCTTCCCCCTCCTATCAATTTTGTACATGGATTTCACATGTAACACTCACCCGGACCAAATATAACGCCCGGGCCTTATTTAACGTGACACCGGACGAGTTTAAACGTCACACCGGGCGGCATTTCAAATTTATCTCAACTCATTAAAAAATGCGGACCCAGATCACCTTTCAACTACTTAAAATATCCTAATTTTTATTAGTTGGGATCAAAACTATCAAGCCTATACTTAAAACTAGGGTTGGGCACTTTCATTTTTTAGAAATCATTATGAAATTTTCGAAACGATTGGCTAAAAACAAAAACGGAAAAAAAGTTGGTAAAATTCCTTTTACAAAGGTGTCGTTAAAAAAAGCTTTCCTGGAACGAGTCAAAAAGCTCAAAACTTTTAAAATCAATTATTTTGCTTATTTATTTTACAAGATTGGATGTTTCATAATTGTTATATTTTTCGCATTTGGCATATTTATCATTTCAGAAAAGTGAAAGAAGTGGTCCACTAAATTCCCTTTTAACCGGACGGAGAGTTTTTAGAGGTTTTAATTATACTACAGTGAAACCCGTAATAACGAATACATCGAAAGAATTCATCATGTCGTGGAATGTTGCAGATATTTAGTTTTTTTAATTAAATAAGTATATGGAACCATAGAGAATAGAATATATAGAGAGGAATTAAAAGAATCTCTCGGTATGAATTTTTTCAGTCCCTTTCAGCCTGAAAGGGAGTTCAAAGTGTACAAATCATGTAAATGTTCACAAATTATAAACAGTTCCCTAGACTATTCATTTCAATTTCGAAATTTTTAAAGCTGTTAAATAAACTTTATAATGAATTAGGTGGATAAAAACATCATTTGATTTATAGTTATAACGGAAAATCATCATTTGTACAGTGGAAGGCATAGAGTCTATGTGAAATGATCATTGGTCAATTATGAAACGAGCCTATTTCATAATTTGGTTTTCTTTTAACAATAATTTTAGTTTCTATAAAATGATATTCCAGGGCCCAACAGGTCATATAGCATAAATATGTGAAGTATACACCTGCAGTATGGAAACAGTACAACAAAATGGCTGTTTTACACTTTTTTCTAGTAAATTCCTCTCTATATATATATTCTATTCTCTATGTATGGAACTCTTTAAAAGTGTTCCAGCATATTCATAGATATTCATTTATTTTCGCAAATACTGAAATTTACGTAATGTAGTATAAAGCTCATTGAAAAATTGTCAAGACGACATTTGATAAATTCTTCCGATGTATTCGTTATTAAGGGTTTCACTGTACACAGTAAAATATCCTTACTTCATACTAAACACTTTTCCTGTATTCCTATTTTCTAATCTTTTTTCAACATTTATCTTTGATCCTGTATTCTTTATCATCATTTTGTATTCTTTTCCATCATTAATTTTGTATTCTTTTCCATCATTCTGTATTCTTTTCCACCATTCTGTATTCTTTTCCATTATTCGGTATTCTTTTTTCCCATCATTTTGTATTCTTTTCCACCATTCGGTATTTTTTTCCATCATTCGGTATTCTTTTCCATCATTTTGTATTATTTTTTCCCATCATTTTGTATTCTTTCCCATCATTCGGTATTCTTTTCCACCATTCTGTATTCTTTTCCTTCATTCTGTATTCTTTTCCACCGTTTTGTATTCTTTTCCACCGTTTTGTATTCTTTTCCACCATTCTGTTTTCCATCTTTCTGTATTCTTTTCCACCGTTT
The DNA here is from genome assembly GCF_000591075.1 of Eurytemora carolleeae. Lineage (NCBI taxonomy): Eukaryota > Metazoa > Arthropoda > Copepoda > Calanoida > Temoridae > Eurytemora > Eurytemora carolleeae. Next base: position 27,086 of record NW_019396523.1, read on the forward strand.
TGTATTCTTTTCCACCGTTCTGTATTCTTTTCCACCGTTTTGTATTCTTTTCCACCGTTTTGTATTCTTTTCCACCATTCTGCATTCTTTTCCATCATTTTGTATTCTTTTCCACCATTCTGTATTCGTTTCCATCATTCGGTATTGTTTTCCATCATTCTGTATTCTTTTCCATCATTTTTTATTCTTTTCCATCCTTCTGTATTCTTTTCCACCATTCTGTATTCTTTTCCATCATTCTGTATTCTTTTCCATCATTCTGTATTCTTTTCCATCGTTCTGTATTCTTTTCCAATATTCTGTATTCTTTTCCATCATTCTGTATTCTTTTCCATCATTTTGTATTCTTTTCCATCATTCTGTGTTCTTTTCCATCGTTTTGTATTCTTTTCCATTATTCTGTATTCTTTTCCATCATTCTGTATTCTTTTCCATCATTCTGTATTCTTTTCCATCATTTTGTATTCTTTTCCATCATTCTGTATTCTTTTCCACCATTCCACTTTTTTTAACCTTTTTCGACATTTTGTAGTGCATGTTGAAGAGGCGAAGGAATATGAAGAGAAAGAGATGGAAAGGGAAGGTCGGAAAGGGTTCTTAGCAGATAAATAGATAAAAGGGGGAGGGGGAAATTAAGTAAGGAAGGGGATTTATAGGGAAAGTGAAAGGAATTAATGGAAAAAACTGAAAGATCAGAAAAAAAGAAAGGAAAAGGAAAGCAAATGAGATGGTAAGATATCGAGGGGAAAAAGGGTGAAAGATATTTGAAAATAAAAAAAGGAAGTCATGACCATACAATTAAAAGGATAAAGAAAATCAATGAACAAATTACTAAGAGGAGGGAATAAATGAAAATTAGAAATAAATGCAATCAACATATATAACAACAATCCTCAACTCAACCCCCGGCCTCCCTCCCCTGGGCCTCGTACTGCGTTCTTATTATACCCCTTGACATCTTATTTCATGGAATTTCAACGACGTAAAAGTAATGAAATATTTTCAGCCAATCACAGCAGAGTATTCTCGGCTCAACCAATAAGAATCTTTGGGCTTTCGTAGAATAAAGAGAATATTCGAGAGCAAAAGTTATATTTTCACTCCGAAGTGATTTGAAACTTTAGTTGTTTAAACACGTTCATCCAGACCACAACCATGTCTGCTACGATAAGAGTTGCTGTTGGTATTGATTTGGGGACAACCTACTCATGTGTTGGGGTCTTCCAACATGGAAAGGTATCAAATTAACTATTCTATTCAAATATTATAGTTAAAATGTAAAATGTATGATTAATTACTTATTACAGTCGGTATTCCTTGAGAACAATTTTTGGCCCCCCCCCCCCCCTCCTATCAATTTTGTCTGGGTCTGGCAGGAAGTGTCTTAACTTAACCTAACCCGTGCTGGGCCCCCTAGCCCATCCGAGCCGCAGCGCTCGGCCCAGAAAGTGTCTTAACCTAACCTAACCCTAGATAATACTAAATAAATACTAATTTGATCATGTACACAATTGATAGGAGGGGGGGGGGGGTCCAAAAATCGTTCACTAGGACGGACTCCTTACCTGCTTTCCATTTTTCTGTTTTTTTGATTTTAACACATTTTTTGTTATTTAACTCATCTTATTGTCCTTTAAAGACGGTGATAAACATTTAACACCGGAATTGGAAGACAACTTTAGACTTTTAGGTATTAAAATAGTCCAAAGTAGTGTTATCAAACCAATTCACTTATTGCATTTAACTTTCAAGCAAAGCTATATGACTTTATAACAATATGAAATTCACTTCAGGTGAATGTCGTCTTCATATTCTAGTTTTTTGGTTATTACTGTACATGTCTTGTTTGGTGGATCATGAGTTTTACTGAAAGTTTTCTCTTCTATTCTGTCATCTTAATTTGTAATTGCTTAGCCATTTGTTATGTAACCTTGTTGCGTATATCTTAATTTTGTTAAATTCCGCTCCAAATTCATAGCTGACTTTATTTACTTTAATTTTCTCTATGAATAGGTTGAGATTATTGCGAATGACCAGGGAAACCGTACTACCCCGAGTTATGTTGCATTTACTGACACCGAGAGATTGATCGGAGATGCCGCCAAGAACCAGGTAAAAAAGGCTGGACGGGAATGGTGAATATGTTTTTTAAAACGTAGAAAAGCAATAAAGAATTAGCTTGGCAACCCAGCTTTGCCTGGATCTCGACAATTCGTTAAACCAAGCAATGAATGTTCCCTAATCCCTTGATCAAAATGTTAGTGTATCAACCAAAGGCCGTTCAAATCTGACACACAAAGAGCTATTACTACTTTGTATACATGTGCCTTATTCCGCGCCCCCCCCCCCGCGCTGTATCTGGGGATATTCAAGAGTTGTTGTGATAATCCTGATCTTTCAATGTTTATTCTCGAGATTTAATAGCTCTGTTTATTTTAGGAATTCAGCTTTTCAGCTTCTTTTTCTTTTGATCTGAAACTTCTTAACTTTATGTTATTTCAGATGCTTTTTTTCAAATTCGAAATAAAATTAGCTTTTGATATAATGAATAGTTTGTTACTTACAAATCCTACTTAAAAATATAAGCTTAATTAAGATTATAGTCTGTAGTTCGTATTAACCTCTCTAAAATTATATTGGTAGGCATAAGAGTTTTTATTTTTTTTCAGGTGGCCGTTAACCCGACCAATACTATTTTTGATGCCAAACGACTGATTGGGCGTAAGTTTGAAGATGCCACAGTTCAAGCCGATATGAAGCATTGGCCATTCAAGGTAATGAGACCGAAGATGTATTTAAATATTTTCATGCGATTTCATACGGTAAGGAATTGAAATTGTCTCATTTAATTTTAATTCATTTTCTTTAACCCACAAGGTGAGAGTTCAGAGACGATTGTACAACAAATTTTTATTCAGTTTCTTTTTAGTATTCCTTGTAGACCAAAACTAGCAATTATTTCTGTGCTTAACAACTTATTAAACCATCAAAATATTTAATTGAACATAAAACAAATCAAGCTTTAAATCGTCATATTTTAGAGTTTTGAGCCTTTTTTTAGTCTTATCCTTTCTGGTCAATCCTGTGTCTCTTAACCAATCTAATCTAAGAGAGTCTACAGTGGCAAATCTTAATTCCTTCACTGATGTAGATTAATTGTTCAAATTTTCGTTTGTTTCCTGAACTGAAGGTAATTCCAATTATTTTGAAGTTTATGTTCTTGTCTAAAGGGACTGTACGTGTAATTTAATTGACCTTCCATGCAATGACAATACCCGATTCTCAACGGTTCCGTTGATACCGTTATCTGATCAATAATGTGGAAGATATTGCATTTTTCTAGGATTAATTTAAATATGTTTGCTTGTATAAAAAATGCGCACTTGAGAAACCACAAATAAAAATATCAAAAGTTTGATCTGACAAAGCCCTTCAGGATACTTAAAAAAAAACTTAAATCAGAAATTATTCTTTTCAATTGCGAAATTCTCTGATATTTTAAAATATCGGATGATAACATCACATGCAGCATTAAAAATATGCACCATGCCTCATATGGAATTAATATTGAATTAATCTGCAGATTAACAAAGATCAATCGATCAAGTGTTGATCCCGACATTCACAAAATAAAAGTTCCCAGCTCAGTTTTAATTGTGAAAATTTAATTGATATTTACATGAAGGTTGTTAATTCTGGAGGCCTACCTAAGCTGCAGGTGGAATACAAGAATGAGACTAAGACATTTACTCCTGAGGAAATTTCTAGTATGGTTCTCGTCAAGATGAAGGTAACTTTGAACATAATTTTCAAAATTTCGCTTTTTATATACTTACTTCTGTGATATCCGTTTCTTCTTTAAAAATTTCAGATTCTTTAAAATGGGGGGGGGGGTGAGTTAAATACGTTTGGGAATCCTGTCCTCATTTTGTGAGGAATCTGAATGAAATTTTGCATATGGGCATAGTTTGAAAAAAAATTGGAAAAAAAGATTTTTTCCCCAATCCATTTTTTTAGAGCTTTGTCACCAAAAAGTCTGATTCATATACCAGCTAGGTGTCTAGGTGTTTCTAGCACATATCTGTGTTTCTAGCACCTATCTGTTAAGTCAAGAATCTCATTGCTAACATCAGAACGAAGTTTAAGGTTTTTCACTTTTCCCCTATTTTATCATATTTCCCACTTTGTTAATATTTTCAGATTTCGTATTCATGAATAAATTTTTTTCAAATGTAGACAAGCCTCAATTTGATAGTAGTTTTGTATAACGAAATAAAAAGGGGGAAAATATTTCCCCCTTCCCTCCTTTTTTTCCCCACTTTCCATATTTTTAAATTCTTTTTACCAAAATGCCTGATTTTAAGACAAGCTTTAAACACCTACCTGTTAGTCAAGATCACTTTCCCTCTATTACCCTTCATTTTATCATATTTTTTACATTTTCTGAATTCCTGAATTCTTTCATTAGGGAAAAAAATGTTCAGCACAATAGGCTTCAATTGGATAATAATTTTGTAAATAAAAGTGGAAAATTCCCCCCTCTCATTTCGTTACTAACATCAGATAGAAAGTGTAAGGTTTATCAGATCACTTCCCCCCCCCCCCCCTATTTAATCATATTATTTCACTTTGTTAATATGTTAAAACTTATTTCAATTGATGGGGGAATTCTTCAGTTAAATACATCATTGAATATAAAACTCTTTTACTTGACGGGCACTGCAGAGTTTTATTAAAAGTCTACAGCTATTTTCTAAAGAGACGAAACGAAGAAGCTCGGAAAATTTCCAAAAAATCTGTGCTTTGTTTAGGAGACTGCTGAAGCGACGAAACGAAGAAGCTCGGAAAATTTCCAAAAAATCTGTGCTTTGTTTAGGAGACTGCTGAAGCATACCTTGGGGTATCTGTCCCAGAAGTTGTTGTGACCGTCCCGGCGTACTTCAACGACTCCCAGCGTCAGGCCACCAAGGACGCTGGGGTTATCGCCGGCCTACATGTTCTCAGGATCATTAACGAACCAACCGCCGCCGCCATCGCCTACGGATTGGACAAAAAGAAAGGATCGGCGGAATGCAATGTTCTGATTTTCGACCTCGGCGGCGGAACATTTGATGTTTCGATTTTGACCATCGAGGAGGGTATTTTCGAGGTCAAGTCTACTGCTGGAGATACTCATTTGGGAGGAGAGGACTTTGACAACAGAATGGTCGACCATTTTGTGAACGAGTTCAAGCGCAAGCACAAGAAGGATATTACTGGCAACAAGCGTGCTCTGCGACGTCTGCGCTCTGCTTGTGAGCGCGCGAAGCGCACACTGTCTGCCAGTGCACAGGCTAACCTAGAGATTGACTCTCTGTTCGAAGGTATTGATTTCTACACTACAATAACCAGAGCTAGATTTGAGGAGCTGTGCTCTGATCTCTTCAAGGGGACCTTGGAACCCGTAGAGAAGGCGATGAGGGATGCTAAGATGGACAAGTCCTCAATCCACGATATCGTTCTGGTCGGTGGCTCAACTAGAATCCCCAAAATCCAGAAACTTCTCGCGGATTTTTTCAACGGTCGTGAGTTGAACAAGAGTATCAATCCTGATGAAGCTGTGGCGTATGGCGCCACTGTTCAAGCCGCTATTCTCGTTGGTGATACTCACGAGGCTGTCTCTGACCTCCTCCTACTCGACGTAGCCCCACTCTCCCTGGGTATTGAAACTGCTGGAGGTGTGATGACCTCCTTGATCAAGAGGAACACGACGATTCCCACCAAACAGACCCAAACCTTTACCACGTATAGTGATAACCAACCCGCTGTAACCATTCAGGTTAAAATATTTCTTATCTCCTTCTTATTCTTCTAAATCATGATTTCAATTGACCCTCCATGGCAATTCAGATTCTCAACAGTACCTTGAAAACAGATAATGATAAGGTTAAATTTCTTTGGTCTTCGCAGCATAAATTCGTTATTCAAAAAAAACTATTCATTATTTGGTTTTAGTAGGGATACATTTTTTCAGTTATAATTTTTTTTAAAGGTCAACATAAAAAATTGAATGAAAATGAATTCAAAGTTTTTTGTTGCCAGGTTTACGAGGGTGAGAGGGCAATGACCAAGGACAATCACCTCCTTGGTAAATTTGACCTGAACGCCATCCCCCCCGCGCCCAGGGGAGTCCCTCAGATTGAAGTCACCTTTGACATCGACGCGAACGGCATCCTAAACGTTTCTGCATGCGACAAGTCGACTGGGAAGCAGAGTAAGATCACTATCACGAACGACAAGGGTAGGCTGAGCAAGGAGGAGATTGAGAGGATGGTCAACGACGCCGAGAAGTTTAAGGTACAACAGAAAAGAAATCTCTTTGATTTTAATTTATGATTGATTTGCAAATTTTCTGGACAAACTTTTGTTTAAATACAGTGGTGCTTTTAAATAAGTAAAAAAAAAAAAATTTTGCGTTATGAAAATTCTCGGATAAAATATATTTTCTTTTATATGGAGCATGTACAATTTTAAGGCAAAATTCCACCTGTTAAAATTTATTGAACGTACTATTGGGTTACAATATGGTCATTGCTATTTCAAAATGGCGTCATGAGACATTTCAAAAGTTTTGAAAGTCAACTGTTATATCTTCTAGGCTGAAGATGAACAGCAGAAGGAGAAGATTGGTGCGAAGAACAGTTTAGAATCCTACTGTTTCAACATGAAGACGACTATTGATGACGAGAAGTTAAAGGATAAGATCGGAGAGACTGACCGGAAACTGATCCTGGATAAATGCGAGGAAACTATTAAATGGCTGGATGCTAATCAACTTGCTGAGGTGAATTGTTTGCCTAATCGAATATATTTTTTCTATTTCCGTCTATCCTAACTAAACATGGACGATGGTAACCTTTGACTTTAAAAAGAGGTCAAACATTGTCAATGTTCTTGATTGCCTTGTTTATCTTAAACTTCTGAAGAAGAAGGGAAAAGTAGAAAGTCTAAAATTGGAGCTAATTCAAATTTGTCTTATAAAAATTTTCATATTTTTAAAAATCGTAATTCGATTGATTTTGTATTTCCAGTGCCTGGAAGAGCAGACTTCGGACTCTCGTATGTTTTGTACATATAAATCTCGACTTATTTTTAGATTGACGAGTTTAAGGACAAACAAAAGGAGGTTGAATCCGTCTGTAATCCCATCATAACTAAACTCTACGGTGGCGCAGGCGAAGGTTAGATAGAATGTCGTCTTTTACGAATGTCGTCTTATTCAGTATTTTCTCAAATTGGCTTTATAAATTTTCTACTGTATTTTGACCTTAAATTACATTCCATTATTTCCATTCTTGAATCTCCTTTTCTTAATTATGGGGATAAAAAGACGCTGATCAATTATATCAGTCTTTCTTCATTAATAATTTGTAAAATTTGCCCAAAAGTTTTAATTACAATTTAAATAATTGAAAGACGTAAGGAACTCTGTAATAGTTAAGTTTACTGCACTGTGAAGTATAAAAAACACATGCAGTGCTGTACGCACAGTCGAAGCTGTCAACATTCCTCCCAGAAACTGTCGTATACATTATTTTAAGGAAATTCATATTTTATATTTAGTTACCTATTATTAGACCGGTGGCTGAATTTTAAGAATTCGAGCGGCTGTTTAAATTTAAGCCGCGGCTTAAATATGGTTGGTTCCACTTAAAATTGTATCAAATGTTTCATAATTTAAGCCGGCGCTTAATTTAAACCGGGTTTTGGCAGAATTAAACCGCGGCTCAAATTCTTTAAATTCCATCTCTAGACATCTATTCTTAGAAAGAAGAGACTTCAAATAATTCCAGCGTTTTATTCTGGTTTCATAGTAAACTATCCATTTGTTATTTTCATACAGTGTTCCCCGCACACACACTATTCTATTTTTTTGTTTGTTTGTACCCAATAAACGCTCAAACGGCTAAACCGATCGGGCCCTTAATTTTGTGTGGTACTTAACATGTCTCCTGGGAAGGTATACAGAAGATTTGTATTAAATTTTGAAAATCCGCGAATTTTTACATGTATACAATTGAAATAGAAGAATACGGCTCAGCCTAGTTAAATATAATTATCCAAATGAAATTTTTGTTATTGGTCCATGAATAATTAGTTACTGAATGACTTGGCAACGTTTCAAGAAGGAAAAGGCTGCGGAAGTTCTTTTCTGTCGTCGTCTCATTGTGTGCATGTAACTATGTATGAGATCGTATTTTATCCATCTTGCCGAATTATTAGTTATTAGAAAATAATAAAATAACTTACTCTAGGTATGCCTGGCGCTGGTGGAGCACCTGGAGGAGCTGCAGGAGCCCCTCCCCCAGGAGCTGGAGGAGCTGGCCCAACTATCGAGGAGGTTGATTAGGAGCCTTTGTTCTAGGAGCTTACTGTGTGGGAGCCGTTATTTCCGAAGCTCAACTTCTAAAAGCGCTCCAAGAAATTATCATTTTATTTGCGAATGCAATTTTGATATTTTTAATAAATGTTTAAATTATCTTACTGTCCTTGCTAGTAGACTAATATTTGACGCTATTTAATTATTAATTTATAAATTACTAGACATTCAGGGCGCTTCGCGCCCTTCTTTCTAGGCTTTTATGGCGCTTCGCGTCCATCTTCTATTTAAACTTTTAATTGTGGCTCTATCTGTGAGCATCTTCTCTTTGTATAGTATAAAACAAAAACAAAAAAAAGTTTGCGGATTTCATAATATATAATATAAGCCAAATTTATGTAAAGATTATAAATTATAAATTTTCCAGCATTTGTTAATTCAGAAATTCTTAATCTATATATAAATTTGGCCTGTCTGTTTGTTTGTTTGTATCCAATAAACGTCAAAACGGCTGAACCGATCGGGCCCAAATTTTTTGTGGGACCTCACGTGACCCCAGGGAAGGCTTATGAATGATCAAAAATTATTAAAATACGTGTTTAAGGTTTTGTAAAAAAAAATAAATTCCTATAAATCCGCGAATTTTTTTTTCAAAATCCGCAACATTTTTTTCTTTGTTTTAAAATGTAATCAAAAGAAAACATGTTCACAATTTAAACAGAAGATGGGCGCATTATCATTTTTAAAAGCAATCAAATAATTTTTATTATTGTTAATATGTAAAGGCTGCATAATGATTTCATATGTACATTTGATATTTATAAATTGTACTATTACTGTCACTGTTATTGTTTCCTTTTTATGGCTGCTAATATTTAGTCTTTTCTTTCCACTACATAGAATCAACAGAAAGTAATAATTAAAAAATACAGTATGCGTAATATGTAAAGATGGAAACTTTTTTAAAAGATGCAGTTTTTTATATGAAACCAATCCAGGCATCTGATTTAAATCGTTCTACATAGTACATAATATGTAATGTTTGTGAATAGATCGAACATATTTTATCGAAAATATTTTTTTTCGACCTCAATGACGTCCTCCAGCCGACCTCTAAAATCGGTACACATAGTACACAACCAGTCCTCCGTCAAACCGTCCCTGACTGGGGGCCGAAAAAATGATAATTAACTATGCTATAGACCTTTATATTGACCTGTTCCTGAATTCGCAGACAATTTTCGTTTAGTATTTTGTTTTGGTCTGAGTCATAGACCTAAATATTGCCTGTTTGTCATCCAGGAATTAGTAAATCTACTGGTGTGAGGGTTAGTTATATCCTGTATTCCCTGTATACAATGTTAGGCCTAGGAAGAATTTTTGGATGCAAAATATTTTTGAACACATTGCTGTTGATGGTTTAGAATTTATTAATTCAGAAATTCTTAATGAAAATAAACTAATTTGAGTAAAGTACAGTGCGTAACATTTTATTCGCTACTACTCAACGTATTGTTGAGAGATACTTTTTTGACTAAAATTTATGCGAAATGGAAAAATCAAACCACATAATTTTAAGAAAAAGATACCTATAAATGATTAAAATACCATGATTATATAATGATTTAGTTTAGAAAATATTTCCATTTCAATTAATACATGGGCAATTTTATTTCAATCTAAATTGTTTATTAGTGAACAAATATTTTTTTTTTATTTCAAGAGATGAAAGTTGAGACGGTTGACCGGTTGACACCTGGCAGCAACCACTTTACAAAAAACTATTATTCGGTTTCACTATCACAGGCTCACGGCTCAATAAGGCACAATATTCAACCAATGAGTATCTGTTATTCTACCAGTGGAAACTCCTTTCAGAGTCATAATATGAGATCGAGTGCCATGACCAGGTTGTAGATGGGGGGGGGGGCACGTCCCAGTCTCTTCTCCCCCTGTACGAACAGAGGGGTGGGGGGTACATTTCTGAGACAAAAAATAATCCAGTTTTTTCTTCTGTATTTGGTTCTGAAGTAAATTGTTCTATTTGTATGTAAAAAGGGTTTATTACTGCATTATCATTATTTCTTCATATGCTATTACCGCACTCCAGATGTATTTAATTTACCAGCTTTGCATAATTATTCTTTTATGTGGCAATAAATCAAAAAATAACTCTTATTCCATAGTATTCAGTTGCTACTCATTGCACAAAACCATGAAACGGCTTTAGCTGATATCAAGACATTCTTGAAGTATCATCATATGCTTAACATTTTTACAATGACAACTCAAGTCAGTTTCAAAGTATATATATACATAAATATATATATATCTATATATAAATTTGTAGCGCCCTATAATGCTAGTCTATATATAAATTTGGCTTGTCTGTCTGTTTGTTTGTTTGTTTGTCTGTTTGTATCCAATAAACGTCAAAACGGCTGAACCGATCGGGCCCAAATTTTTGTGGGACATCTAGGGACCCCAGGGAAGGCTTATGAATGATCAAAATTTCAAATATTTGTCTCTATCAAAATTCGATCTTCATTAAATTTTTGAAAATTTTGAAAAACCACGAAATTTTTTGTGAAAATCCGCGAATTATTTTTGTTTTGTTTTACGATGTACACAAAGAGAACATGTTCACAATTAATTAAGAAGATGGGCGCGAAGCGCTCTCTAAGGCTAGTATATATATATATATGACTTGTTTGTAGTACAAACATTATTAATAGTTTAGACTTCTGAAGTAAATTTGTTTTTGAGAATGTTTTAATCTTCGTTTGTGCCAAAAATAGTTCTTGATTAATCCAATGTGCTTAAATTACTCGATAATTTATTTATTTTAACAAAAGGTTGGGTTGGAGAGACACCTAGTGGTTAACAAAATAAACTAAAAAATTTGATAACACGTGTCTTAGGATCCTTAGGACCATTCACAGATCGTTAGTCATTACGACGCAAAGATTTTCACGGTCACATTCATCGAGGTATTATACGTGCATTAGATGGACCTGGACGAACCTATAGCTAGTATGGGGGGGGGGGTCTACGTTTTACTCCTACCCTCTTTATAGGTATAAGAGAGAGGGGTGGGGTATCTTTGAACTTGAACTGCAGTAAGGTAAGAAGAGTTCAAAATTCTAGAGATGCAAATTCTATTCTATCATCTGTTTTGGAATGATTTTTATCCCCAAGACACATGTTATTCAGGATTAAAAACCACAACATGAATATCCTGAATAAATGGGGTCAGATCAAACACAATAAGAAAACTTAATTTCCGACAAAGAAGTTCTTTCATTCAGAGAATGTTACTTTACAATGTGTAGGGAATGAGGGTTGTAACGTATTATTATCAATATTTGAAATATCGACGTTATTCATTTATATAATGTGCAAAGAGTTTTTTTACAATAATATTTCAACCTTCACTCAAATGCTTGGATGATTTTTTAAATTCAAATTATTGAAAAGTAACAAATAACGTTTTTTTAAAGATGAACTTTGAGGTGGAGAGCTACACCTAGTGGTTACAAACTAAACTATAAATTTAGATTACAAATGCCTGAATGACGAATCACAGATCATTACGACTTAGGATTCAACCAATTTTCACAACTTAAGAGAAATAAAAAAATAAAAAAAGAAAAAGAAAAGTGAAAGAAAGTGAGAATAGTAAGGAACAGCATGGGCAAGAGACTCTAATTGTTTTACTTCTTTACATTTTTAATTATGTAAAAAAAATTGATTACTTTTCAAAATAAATTTCGTTTTATTTGTAAGTGAAAGAATAATTGCATTGATTTTTTAATCATTATTATTTTTGTTATTAAATTTAAACGACCTAGATAAATAGTGTATCTAGGATATCGATAATCAGAATACTAATAATTTTTATTATTGTTGTTATTATTATCATTATTATTATAATGATTATAAATATCTATATAATAAAACAAGACATTCACATATACAGGGTGTCCCACGAACCATGACAGTTTGTGAATAAAGAATTTTCACGGAAAAAAAATTCCCGATAAAAGAATTTGTAAATTCAGCGAAAAAAAGTTTGCAAATATATTGAAAATGATGCAAAAATATTGCACGAATCTGCAGCATTTAGATAGATCGAGTTCTCTTCATCAAACATTTATTATAAAAGTAAAAGATTATTTTCTAATCTGAGCTAGCTGAGCAGTGTGCAATTATTTTTTGCAGCTGGAACTCACAGTTTTGCGAGGTATTTTTTTGAACGAAATTCTTTTTTGCAAAAAAACCCTAATTGGGCCACCCTGCCAATATTGTTTTTATAAACATTTTGTGTTGTTTGATTCTGGAAGGTGGAAATATGAAAACAATGTTGATAGTCTTGTACTGATAGGTTGGGATGAAATAAAATCAATGAAAAAACCAAAAGTCAAAATATTTCATGCTAAAAGTCTAATAGTTAAAAATTATAATAATCAATGCTAAAACTGACATGGAAAAAATGAAAATATCTAATCTAATGTTAGTAATGTTAAAAGAAATTATAAAAGTCTGAATATCTAATGCTGAAAATCTAAACATATAATGCTAAAAATGTGGATATATAATACTTAGATCTATAAATATCTGAATATTTAAAATAAAAAGAATAAAAAGTTTTTAAATATGTTGCTAATATTATAATTTTCTAGTGCTAAAAATCTAATTTTTAAAACGTTAAAAATAAATTTTTTAAATCTAACAGTCTAAATATCTAATGCTAAAATCTAACTATACTAATTAGTATCTAAATCGAAAAGAATAAAAAAAAATAATAAAGTCATCTAAATTTAAAATTACAGATTTCTAGTGTTTAGAATCTAGTTATCTAATGCTAAAAATTTAAATATTAAATGCTAAAAAACTAATTTTCTAAAAAAAATTCATCTATTGTTAAAATTATAAATATCTAGTGCTAAAAATATGAATATATAATGCTAAAAATGTAAATATCTAATGCTTTAAATGTAAATATTGTGAAAAATTAATTTACTAATGTTAAAAATATTCAAAAGAAAAATACTAAATGACTGAATATCTATTGCTAAAAAGTTATACATCGAATGCTGAAAATCTAAATTTAATTCTAAGCTTTATTTTACGCTTGTAATTATCGGAAAGTGGGGTCATAAAGATACAAAATTTAGGTGAACGAAAAATTCTGGAAATAAACAGGCAAGGGGGAATTTAATTTTAGTATTATGTCAGGCACAGCTTATCAGGAAGGATGTTCAAAAATTGAATATTAATGAAACTATCTTTATGTTCGATTTGTTTTCGAATACGGCCATTTCCCTAAATTTCGTATTATGTCCAAAATTATAGAAATTAATAATTAAAATGATTTTAAATATTTAAAAAATAATCCGTTCTAATGTTTTGCAAATATTAATTTTTTATTTCTATTATTGAACAAGCTTTTTTGCATGAAAACATTTCATTCTAAGTTTCCCCTCCGGGATCGAGTTTATTTCCCGTTAAGACAGTATTAAGAGCACCCCCTCCTCCTCCCTCTCTTATCTGATAGTGCTGTTTGTAAAGTGAAAGGCATAGAGTCTATGTGAAATGATCATTGGTCAATTATGAAACCAGTCTATTTCATAATTTGGTTTTCTTTTAACATTAATTTTAGATTTTCTATAAAATGATATTCCTGGGCCCAAAAGGTTAAAAAGCATAAATAAGTGAAGTACACCGGCAGTATGGAAACAATGCAACAAAATGGCCGTTTTACACTTTTTTCTAGTAAATTCCCCTCTAATATATATTCTATTCTCTTTGGTTAACAGCCCATATTGCACGAGAAACTGACAAAATAAAAGTATGCCCGGAATAACAGCTGATCAGATTTTGATCTTTCATTAAAAATCCATAACAAACATTAAATATTGAATATTATGATAATACTGATAATTGAATATACTTTTAATATTCAAAATCTATAAAATTACTAAAATCGTAATTAAATTCGAAGGTGAAGGCTCACTGACTATTAATTTCAGAGATCTGAACATCGTGATAATATCCGAAATATTCCCCAGAAAGCAATTCTTTCATCAGTTAACTTCTACAGTGATCTTCAAAATTCTATGGAATATAATTACGACTTTTTAATCTACTAGTATGTCTTTCATTTTCTATTACAGTATACTATATATAGCATTTCGGAGTGATTTTGAAATGGAGTGTTCAAAAGGGAAAAATATGTAATATAGAAATATGTTTAAAAACGAGTGAAAAGTTTTTGTTTCGTTTTGGATTTTTCAAAACTAAAGAATCTTCGATTTCATAAACAAACGCAGGATTTAAACCAACGATTTTTTAGTTTTGCACTTTTGGAAATTGAAAAACGAAACGAAAATATGTTAGTTTTACCGAAAATTCGTTAGTTTACTGAAAATATGTTAGTTTTACCGAAACTGAAAATATGTAGTTTTACTAAAAAAAAACTACAGTTCTCTAAGCAGAAGGGCAACCGATTTTAACCCTCCGAGTTCCACGAATTCCATGAATTCATTAAAGTTTCAGGTTTGGTAAATGTAAACAAAGATTTTGTAGTCCAAGTTTCGATTGTGTTAATCTCTGATAAAATAAAATGACTTGATCAAGAATCATATACAGGGTGTCCAACGAGACATGACAGTTGGTGATCAGTTTTTAATGTTTTCTTCCATATACTGTGTAATTTAGACATTGCAGTCATTTCGCAGTTTATTTCTTGTAAAAATCTTATAATCAAATATAGTTTACTTTGAAATCAATTTTACTCGAATAGATTCAAGTAACAATTGATGGCAACGTAGAATGTGTACACTCTCAGTCAGTACAGTTGTATTCTGACGTCACAAGAGACAATTCAGTTTTTGCGTCCGACAAAATTGTCCATAATAGTAATAATTTTGGAATAAAGTGCTTAATTTAAGGTATATTCCTAGAGAACGATTTTTGTACCCCCCCAGGCCCCCCTCCCCCCCCTCACTTTTAAAAAACTTACTCTTTAAAGGGACATGTAAGCCGAGTGACCTTTCATGCAAAGATGCGGACAATGACTGATTCAAAACTTTATCTGATCAAAATGTGAAAGATATTGTTTTTTTTGGCGTATAAGTGTTTAATTTTATAATTCATAAAATGTTTTCCAACAGTAGAAATGCGCATGTCACTTTTGTAAAGAAACCGCATTTGAAAATAATCAGTTTTCAAAATTGAGAGCATGCATTCATATCTAATCACTGGACCAGACAAATCTTTTAAGGCTACGTGAATCAGAAAGTGCCATCTCTGCATGCAAGGTAACCTAAATAACGCTTACAGTCCCTTTAAGGGAATTTTTCATAGTTAATGTGATTCAAGTAACTGAATGTTTGTAAAAAATGCAATACACATAAATTTTGAAGTATTTCGTTTTTGAAAATAAGAAAAATCTGTGAAACTATAAAAGTTAAAATGCTTCTGGCAAGAGTGTTAAAACAACTAGAGAGTTTATTGTTGACATTTTACAGTTAACCCCTCTTATCCTTAATTGCGAGTTCCCGTCAAATCCTGATTTTATTGGTGTAAGGTAGCCAGAGGGGGGCAGCGCCGGTCATCCCGGTCACAGGTATATAAACTTTACCTGGAGGTTCTAAACCTCAGACATTCACAAACCTGAGGTGAGTAAACATTCCACGAGATATCCTATTTGATCCGTTTTTCAAAGGGAATGTAAACGTAATTTTAAGTGCCATTTCCGATTCACAACGGTACCCCTAAACACTTTTTCTATTAAAGGTTCATTGAGATATTCAAAACTTTTCTTAGAAATATTGGTTATTTTCAGTGTATGAATGTATTATTTTGTTATCACTGAAAGTGGCCACTAGTGTAAAAGTGACCCTCTATTCAAAGAGGGCAATGCCTGATTCACAACGGAACCCTTTAACCTGTATCTGGCCAATAATGTGAAAATTATCGTCATCTTTCTATGTTGATAAGTATTAATTTATCAGTATCACAATTTCCAACGCAACATGAAATCCGTAATTCAATAGAGAAACCACTTTTTAAGAATCTGAATAAAAATAGAAATGTACTTCTAAGCTTATAGGGGTACCATTGTGAATGCCATTTTATAATAGGAGGGTCACTTGAAATGACGTGTATAGGTCCTTTAAAACGACGTTTATATTAAAATTGTATTCTAATAAAAATTTTGTTATTATCACCCTGTAGGAAAATCTTTTCCCTGGAAGACTGTCTTTTCGCTAACGAACGATTTTTTTTCTTATATAAAACGTCAGAAATAGTCAAAATTTAGCTCGATGTTAAACAAGCGTGTGAGTCATATTTGAAATAGCTTATCTTGAAAAATTTTGTATAGCAAATTTAAGCAAAAAAATAATTTAAAGGATTAAAAATCGAATCCATTAGGATCCTATGTCTTCATTCTTTCTGATAAAACATGAAACATATTTTCGTTATCTTTTTTTAAATTTTGTACAATTTTTTTATTTTAAATATATGTTAAAATAAAGCTTTAAATGCGCCTCAGTTTGTATTTAAAAAAAAGATTAGATTGCCATCTGTAAACTAGTATTTTTTTTAGTATTTTGATGAAATAATTTTAGAATAAAGATTTTCAAAAATAATTTTTTATAGATTTGCCTTAAATAAATCAAGATGATTCATGTTTACGTAGATTCAAACGTTTTTTTGAAGTAAGCTAAGCTAAGCTAAGCTTTAAATTTTTAATCTCAGAAATTGTTTCTAATAACTGCAAATGATCTTGAAACTTTTTGAGTGGATATGTAAAAACACCACTAACTATTCTAATTATAACATTTTTACAGAAATAAATACCAAAAAAATGCTATTTAAACCATTAAAATCATACAAGAACGATTAAAAAACAAACAAAAAAACATAATTTTTTTATCTGCAGGAAAGGATGCCAGGTCATATCAAGAAAAGTTCTGGTCCTGACCCAGATCCATCCCCCTGGTTGTGTGTTTCCCCTGAGCTTAAGGAGAAGAACAAACTTAAGCCCTATGACCCAAAGAAGTCTGTCTGGGTCGTGAACAAGGCTGATGGTGGGTATCTGGAGGGACTTCTAGAGTCCAAGGATGGAGCAAAGGTTACTGTGAATGTGAACGGAGAGATGAAGGTTTACAAAGAAGATCAAGTATGCCAGGTCAACCCTCCCAAGTTTGATTGCTCTGATGATATGGCAAACCTCACCTTTCTTGGGGATGCTTGTGTTCTATGGAATTCAACAATTCGTTATGTCAATCAGTTGATTTACACCTACTCAGGACTCTTCTGTATTGCCATCAATCCATACAAGAGGTTTCCCATCTATACTCTCCGTACAATGGAAATCTATGTAGGGAGAAGGAGGAATGAGTGCCCTCCTCATATTTTTGCCATTGCAGAAGGAGCTTATCAAGGAATGATGAATTCTGGCATGAATCAGTCAATCCTTATTACCGGAGAGTCTGGGGCAGGTAAAACTGAAAATACTAAAAAGGTTATTTCATACTTTGCCACCATCTGCTCATCTGGGAAGAGGAAGGAAGGAGAAGTTTCTCTTGAAGACAAGATTGTCCAAACTAACCCTGTTCTTGAAGCCTGGGGAAATGCCAAGACAGTGAGGAATGATAACTCCTCCAGGTTTGGTAAATTTATCCGTATTCATTTCAATGCTTCTGGAAAACTGTCTGGGGCAGATATGGTTGTCTACTTGCTGGAAAAATCTCGACTGACCTATCAGCAACCACTTGAAAGATGTTATCATGCCTTTTATAACATTATGTCTGATGCCGTACCCGACTTAAAGGAGAAATGTCTCCTCACTGATAATATCTTAGACTATTGGTATGTTTCACAGGGAAAGATTACTGTTCCATCCATTGATGATAAGGAGGACATGCAGTTTGCTGATGAAGCCTTTGATATTCTTGGGTTTACCAAGGAGGAAAAATACGATGTTTACAAAAATACTGCTTGCATGATGCACATGGGAAACATGACAAAAGACTTTGTTCCGGTAGGAAAGGAAGAGCAGGCTGAAATAAAAGATGATACTAACTCAATCAAAGTTGCTACTTTAGCTGGTATTGATCCTGAGTGGATGATTAACTATTTCTGTAAACCTAAGCTGAAGGTTGGAACAGAGTGGGTATCTAAAGGTTCTTCTTGCAGTAATGCAGCTAACTCTGTTGCAGGTATTGCACGTGCCATTTATGAGCGTACATTTAGGCTAGTAGTAGATAAATGTAATGAAACTCTTATTGATCCAACAATGAAGAAAGTTCAGTATATCGGTGTCCTGGATATTGCTGGCTTTGAAATATTTGACTACAATGGGTTTGAGCAGATTTGCATCAACTATGTAAATGAGAAGCTTCAACAGTTTTTTAACTCTCACATGTTTACACTGGAACAGGAAGAATATGTTAGAGAAGGACTAGATTGGGCAAATGTAGACTTTGGTATGGATCTTCAGAAATGTATTGACATGTTTGAGAAACCTATGGGCCTCTTAGCTGTATTTGAGGAAGAATCTCTGTTCCCTAAAGCAACAGATCAAACTTTTTGTGAAAAGTTGCATTCTAATCTTCTTGGAAAGTGGCCAAATTTTGCAAAACCCAACCCAAGACCAGACCCAGATGCACATTTTGCAGTCATTCACTATGCTGCAACAGTCTCCTACAACTTGACTAACTGGCTGGAAAAAAATAAGGATCCCTTAAATGATACAATTGTTGAAATGATTAAAAATGGATCCAATTCCCTCATGATTCAGTGTTTTGCTGATCATCCTGGACAACCTTTGGAGACTCCAAAAGACGATGGAGGAAGGAAAAAGAAGGGTGGTGGTAAGACTGTTTCTTCATATTTTAAGGGTCAACTTGATGATCTGATGACAACCCTTTATAAGACTGAGCCTCACTTTATCCGCTGTGTTGTACCAAACACACACAAACAACCAGGAGGAGTAGAGCCCGGTCTTATAATGCATCAATACCAATGTAATGGTGTACTTGCAGGAATTGCAATCTGCAGAAAGGGATTCCCGAATAAGA
Source organism: Eurytemora carolleeae (assembly GCF_000591075.1). Taxonomy (NCBI): domain Eukaryota; kingdom Metazoa; phylum Arthropoda; class Copepoda; order Calanoida; family Temoridae; genus Eurytemora; species Eurytemora carolleeae. The sequence goes on from NW_019396523.1 coordinate 46,538, forward strand.
TGATTTATGCTGAATTCAAAGCAAGGTACAATATTCTTGCTGCTAAACTTGTAGCTAAGGCAAAGAATGACAAAGCTGCTGCCGGAGCAGTTCTAGAATCAATCAATCTGGATAAAGAGAAGTACAGGCTGGGGCATACTAAAGTGTTCTTCAGAGCTGGAATTTTAGGGTTCATGGAGGAAGTAAGAGAGGATAAAATAGGATCTGTCTTAGCCTGGCTTCAATCAGGTGCTAGAGGTAAAGCTTCAAGAATGGCCTTTAAAAAACTTCAAGATCAGAAATTAGCTCTGTACTGCTGCCAGAGAACTATAAGAAATTTCAGGATTGGAAAAACTTGGCTCTGGTGGCAAATTTGGTCTGCAATTAAACCACACTTGAAGTGTACTCAGTTTGGTAAGTACAAAGAAGAATTTGAGCAAAAAATAGCATTAGCAGAGGCAAACATTGATAAAGCAATTGCTGATCGTCAAAAAGTTCAAGCTATTCATGACAATCTTCTATCTCAAAAGAATGAAGTTTCATTAGCGCTGACCTCAGGAGGATCTGCTGTCCAAGATATCATTGATAAAGCAGTGAGAGTTGAAAACATTGCTAATGATATCCAAAAACAAGTTGCTGAAGTAAAAAAAAGAATCAAGGCCGAGGAAGAGCAAAAGTCAAGCATTGAAGATCAAATGCGTAAAGTGGAGTCACAAATTAATCAACTTCAAAGTGAGGTTTCAACTCTGGAAAGACAGCTTGAAAACTCTGAGCAAGAAAGGTCTGATAAGGACGATCAAATAAGAACCCTGAAGGATGAAATTGCTCATCAAGCTGATATGCTTGCAAAACTTGGAAAAGAAAAAAAGTCTGGAATTGATTTCAGACAAAAAGTTGAGGAGGACATCCAAACTATGGATGACAAGTGCAACCATCTTTCCAGAGTCAAAGGAAAGTTAGAACAGGCTCTTGATGAGGCAGAAGATGCTCTTGAAAGGGAGAAGAAATCCAAGAATGATGTTGAAAAACTTAAAAGGAAATGTGAAGGAGACTTTAAACTCACACAGGAAGCTGTTGTTGATCTTGAAAGAGTCAAGGCAGAGCTTGCTCAAACTTTAGCAAGAAAAGAAAAGGAATATTCAGCACTTTCAGCCAAGATTGAGGATGAGGGATCTCTTGGAAGCAAGTATCAAAAACAAATCAAAGAGCTGCAAGGTAGACTTGAAGAGTTGGATGAAGAACTCAACATAGAAAGAAGCAACCGTGCAAAAGCAGAAAAGAGTCGCTCAATCTTGAAAAAAGACATTGAGGACATTGCTGCAAGACTTGAGGAAGCAGGGGCTAATACCGGAACACAAGTAGAGCTGAACAAGAAGAGAGAAGGTGAGCTAAGTCGTTTGAAATGTGAATTAGAGGAGCTTAATATTGCTCATGAGGGAACTTTAGCAGCTCTGAGGATGAAGCACAATAATACCATGTCTGATTTGGGAGAAAATATTGATTCTCTCAATTCTTCTAAGGTTAAGGCTGAAAAAGATAAGTCAGGCCTTGAAAGAGATCTGGCTGATTCTCGTGCAAGCTTGGAAGATGCTGTTAAATCCAGAGCTGAACTTGAAAGAACTGGAAAGCTTCTTCAAGGATCAATTGCTGAATCTCATACAAAGCTTGATGAACTCGCCAGAGCAATGAATGAAGCTGATTCTACTAAAAAGAGGCTAACTGTTGAGAACCAAGATCTTAGTAGACAAATAGAAGAACTTGAAAATGCTCTTGCAAATATGAACAAAAGTAAAGTCTCCCTCGCAACTCAACTTGAGGACACTAAGAGACTCTCAGAGTCAGAATCAAAGGATAGATCATCTCTTCTTACTAAGTATAAGCATATGACCACAGAGTTTGAGACCTACAGAGAAAAAATTGAAAATGAACACCTTAAAAAATCTGATGCTTTGAAGTCTTTATCCAAGGCTCAAGCAGAGATTCAGCTTTGGAGGTCTCGTTATGAAACAGAAGGGATGGGAAGAGTGGAGGAACTGGAAGGCAATAACTCTAAACTGAGATCAAGAATTACTGAAGCTGAAGAGACCATTGATTCTCTACAAACCAAGCTTGCTAATATAGAGAAAAGTAAACAGAGAATAGGGGAAGATTTAGATGAGATTTCCATGGAGTATGAAAGGGTGCATGCTGCCGCCCTTATAACTGAGAAGAGAGGAAAGAATTTTGACAAAGTACTTGGAGAGTGGCAAGCAAAAGCTTCTGATATAGCATGTGAAGTAGAGGCATCCAACAATGAATGTCGCAACTATTCCTCTGAACTCTACAGGGTCAAGGCCTCACATGATGAAGCTACTGAACAGCTGGACATAGTTAAGCGTGAAAACAAGAACTTAGCTGATGAAATCAAGGATCTTCTTGATCAACTTGGAGATGGAGGTAGATCAATTCATGACCTGGACAAACAAAGAAGGCGTCTTGAGGTTGAAAAAGAAGAGCTTCAGAGTGCTCTTGAAGAAGCAGAGGGTGCATTGGAGCAAGAAGAAAACAAGGTTTTGAGAGCCCAGCTTGAATTGGGCCAAGTCAGGCAAGAGATTGATCGCAGACTCGCTGAAAAAGATGAGGAATTCCTAAACACAAGGTAATTTTTATTTTAAAAGATGATTCTCATGATCTAATCCAATTACTGTCAGGAAAAATCATGATCGTGCTATGGACTCACTTAATGCCAGTCTGGAAGCAGAGCAAAAGGCCAAAGGGGAAGCGCTCAGAATTAAGAAGAAGCTTGAAGGAGACATCAATGAGTTGGAGATAGCTCTAGACCATGCCAATAAGGTTTGAATAGTCAATTGATCATTTATCATTATGATTAGTATATTACCAGTTTTAATTGATAAATTTAGGCAAATTCTGAGGGAATGAAGACAATCAAGAGATATCAAAGTCAATTAAGGGAATCCCTTCAAGGATTGGAAAATGAGTCTAGGATTAGGCAACAAATAGCTGAACAGGTAAAATAAAATTTGTAATTTGAACATAAACTTGCTCCTTCATAGCTTAAGACAATATATTCAATGGCTGGCAGTTCCCTTAAAATACTAAACCTAGGTTGGTATTGCTGAAAGGAAAGCTGCAGCTCTTTCTGCAGAAATGGAGGAAAGTAGAGCTCTGCTTGATTCTGCTGAAAGGGGAAAGAGACAACTTGAAGCCGAGCTTGCTGATACTCGCAACTCTGTCAATGAAATGCAGAGTATCAATAGTAAGGAAATTGCTGTAAAGAGAGCTCTAGAAGGCAATCTTCACACCATTCAAGCAGAAATTGATTCTCTTTTGCAGGTAAAATGTTAATACGATTTTTAATTAAATATTGTCAAAATTATTTGAAAATCTTATTTAAGCTAAATCTTATGAAGTTTTTATCACTGATTTTTAGGCTGCAAAGAGCTCTGAGGAGAAGGGCAAAAGAGCTATGGTTGATGCTGCAAGGCTAGCTGATGAACTAAGAGCAGAACAGGTATTTTATTTTTAAGTAATACAAATTTAGCTACAACTAGACAAAATTATTAAGGATCATTCTGCTGCTGAGTCTAGGATCAAAAGATCCCTTGAGACCCAGCTTGGGGAGCTTGAGACCAAGCTCACAGAGGCTGAAGAAAATGCAATAAGATGTGGAAAGTCAGCGCTTAGCAGACTTGAAACTAAGGTATCAAATTTCATAGTTCTAAAAAAAAACCATTGAAGAAAAAATATCAAATAAAAATCAAGGCTAACAATTTACATGCAGGTTCGAGAGCTGGAACAGGAACTTGGATGCACCCAAGTCCGTACTTCAGAGAACATGAAAGGTTTCCAGAAGACAGAGAGGAAAATCAAGGAGCTTCTTTTCCAGCAAGAGGAGGACAAGAAGAACCAAGACAAGATGTCTGAAATAGCCAACAAGCTTCAGCAAAAGATTAAGGTCTATAAGCAGCAGATAGAAGAAGCAGAGGAGATTGCAGCTCTCAATCTGGCCAAATTCAGAAAGGCACAGCAAGACTTTGAGGAAAATGAGGAGAGAGTTAAGCTGGCTGATGAAGCCATGTACTCTTTACGCATGAACCGTGGAAGCTCTCTTCTGGTAATTATCAGTAAATTTATTTTAAAGATTCCTAATATTCAGATCCTTGAATTTGGGGTAAAATAATTTAAAGGTTATTGGTTTAATCTCTAAACTGTTTCCAGCTTAAGTCATTTTGTCAGATCAAAAGTTCCTAGCTCAGTTAACTAAGACTAATTAAATAATATTTTTCTTTTTCAGTAATGAGTTGCGAGAGTTGTGATGCTTGAACCCTGAATTATTTATTAATGACAACAAGTTTTATAAGCCATGTACCCATGAACATTAAAAAATCAAAAAAAAATTAATAAAAAATTAAACTAACAAAACATAAGAAAAAGAAGAGAACAATAGTTAACAGACTAACCCTTAAAGGGGATTAAAGGGAATGTTGTTGTAATTCCAATCGTCCTTTAATAATAAGAGCATGCCCGAACTACACAGTGCCCTCAAACATTTCCTGAGCCCGCGATTTATAAAACATCTCTGGTCTAAGCTGTTGTTGGGCCTTATTTAAGGCTTGAGCTTTCGGATTCAAGCTGCATCTTATTTTCAACAGAGATGAGTTCAAAAAACCGGTTTAATATTCTATTTGGTGGATTTTCATGGTAGGAATTGGCGCATTCTGGGGTTTGATGAGAACAAGACTCAACATTGAGCCTTATTCTCCACTAAAACCAACCAAGGTTGGTTTTATTTTCATTGGGCCTGACTCCTTCAGTCGAGCCGAAGATCTTGCAGCTGTCAATCATGTGACACAAGCTGTCGTCAGAGTTGGGTCTTTAAGTCGGGTTTAAGGAATTACAGCTCAAGTCGAAATTTTTAAATCGCGGGCTCTGGTCATTAATGTAGAAGATATTTTGGCTTTTCAAGCTTCAACACTATTTGATTCCTCAGTATTGCTTCTATAGCAGATATACGCAAGTTATTTTGTTTAGTGAAACCAATGTAAAAAATAATCGATGTTCAAAGAGAAGAAGATTGCTAACTAACATGAATCAGAAATGGCACTATTAAAGCCTGAGTTGGCTTGAATTATCACGTATAAAAGTGGAATTAAATATTATAAAAAATTAAAGTCACTCATGACATAGCAAACTCATCTGATATTCTTAGTGTTGTTGTATTCCACTAGGTTTAAGGACCACTGCATCAATACAGACCAATTTCATTGTATTTACAAACCAGTTTTTTAAATTTACCATGAACAGTGAGAACCAGAAAACTCTGGAAGAGAAAAAAAAACTTTCAGAGCCAGGCCAAGTTGAGAAATTTAAAAGTCCAACGTACATGAGAGGCAGCAATTTTGCAGTGTTAACAGTGTTTTATAATTTGCTTTTAATAACATAATATCAATTTAATTAATTCGACAAACTCGAATTTTAAATCCCATTTAACTTTGCCACCTGATGGTGTTAACCTTTACATTTTATCTTGATCTGACAGAATTCATAGTTTGAAACATCTACGACATTGGGGTGAAAAGTATAAAGGGATTAGAAAATCAGAGTTTGTTACAAAGGACTCTATTCCTGTCCTAATCTATCAAATTGAGATGGATTACGAATAACAACGTGAATATTGGAATTCGGAAGTTTTTAAATAATGGAAAACATTTCAAGTGTTTTTGGCAAAGATAAAAAATTATTATTTGTAAACTTAAAATTCTAAGGCGGCGAGAAAAGTCAACAAATGTACAATGTACATTGTACGCATTTATAAATTTAATGGCGACATTATATGGACTAACTTGGACCAGAGTTATATATAGAAGGAGCGGAGAAAGGCAAGCAGCCATATCCACAACATTTCCCCCTTCTTTGCCACATATTAGCTATTTTATCTCATATAAGTAGTTGTTTAACGTCTCGAGATACCACAGAATAGAAGTAGTTCATCAACTACGCCATTTAAGTTTAAAAGATATGGTTTAATTAAGTGTGGATTTTAAAATATTTTCAGTGACTCCTTGAGCATTCTAAATTGTAATCGATAGTTTTGTTTCTTAAACCTATCACAATTATTTTCTAAATAACTTGAAAGCGGTTTACATCATTGTTGTGAACAGATTTAGCTATTTTTTTAATGTGGAGAGAACGGTCGAACAGCAGGTCGGCAATTCAAAAATTAAGGCTAAAATTTATTTATTTGATAATCCCTCGAAAAATGGATGTACTAACGTGTGTCACATGGAGGGTTTGCAACGCGAAAAGGTAAAATCGTTTCGCAAAATTTCGCTTCAATCTGTAACGCGAAATTATAAGAAAATGCAAAAAACAGCTTCATCACATTTGGTTTTTGCGAAAACGATTTTCGCTTCGTTATCGCATTTTTCGCTTCATTAATTTTCGTGAAAAAATGCGAAATTTCGCGAAAAAGTTTGCGAAATACGCACAAAAATTTTCGTATTTTTTCGCGAAACGTTTTGTTCGCTGCAAACCCTTGTCACATGTTAATATGTGTCAAAATAAGAAACAATTATTTTTGAAAAATTTTCTAGCATACTTTTAAAACTCTTAAAATCCCTAACCATTATTCAACCATTAAAGATAGGGGTTTATTTTTTTATAATGAGCACCCCTCTATACTAGACAAAATAGCCCATTGATAAGGTTAACTAATGGCGGAGATATTGGAGATCTGAACATCTTTCTACAGAATAAATTAAAACATCATCTCTCTCCGATATTTCTCAGTTTACAAAGCAAGTACAATTTCAAACCCCTTAAACAGGGTGTCCCACATCAAAATAGATCGTTTAGTGCTTTAAATCGAGATTTTGGGGACTGATAAAAAGATTTTAAAAACTGTATAAGGCTAATTTTGCAGAAAATACCAGTTTTTCAAGTATTTATTTTGCGTTTTTTGACGTTAAAGCTGGGAGACAATCCAATATGATATGGGACGCTCTGTAATAGATTTAATCTTTTTCAATAACAAAAGCTGTATTCTTGAAGTTTCTCCTACAACGCTAAGTTTTGTTATTAAACTGTTAAAAGTCTAGGAAAGTAATACTTTTCGTACCCCCCCCCCCTAACTAGATTTTTTTTTTAATCCAGGAAGTTTACAAATATATTTATTTAATTATCATAAATTTCCAAATTTTTTTTTATCTGTCGGCACTCTCCTCCTCTTTAAAGCAGAGACTAAGGAGCTGACGACAGTATTCAACACTCTCATTAAACTCCTCCTTCCCGGACATATCAACTATCTTCTCATTCAAGATCTTCTCCAGGCCCAGCTCTCCTAGCAGAGCGTCTTGTCGAGCTATCTCCGACTGCTTCACGAGGATAAGTATTGAGTGTAGAACCTGCTCGTGGGTTAGATCACTGGGTTCGTGGAGTACATGACTCAGTTGCTGAACCAATCCCATCTTTGAGAGATCTTCAACGATCTTGGAGTTGATGGTTGCGATGGCAGCGAGGAAAAAACAGGCCTTGGTTCGTAGTTTTGGTTCGTTGGATTGGATTGCTCTGAGGACTGCACTCCATCCGTCCAGAGAACAGAATTTATCAAGACCAGGTTGGTATTCTCGGCATATACAGGAGAGAGCGTACATAGCCTTAACCCGGCAAGCTTGATCAGTATCCAGGTCAAGCTGAGAAATTAGGAGCTGGATGAATCCGTCCTGGGTAAATTTTTCTTGACAATAATCGTTGTTTTGGCTGAGTTCAGCAACCAGATGAGCAGACCCAGTTCTACAAGGAAAAAAAATTAGTCTTCTGCCTAAGTTAACTTCGGTGTCGATATTAGTTTTGAGTTTAGTGTCTACTGTCTGGTGATGTCCAGAGTCTTATGTCTAATGTTCGATTATCAATATTCAATGTTCAGTGTTCAGTGTTCAGTGTTCAGTGTTCAGTGTTCAGTGTTCAGTGTTCAGTGTTCAGTGTTCAGTGTTCAGTGTTCAGTATTCACTGTTCAGTGTTCAGTATTCACTGTTCACTGTTCAGTATTCACTGTTCACTGTTCAGTATTCACTGTTCACTGTTCAGTGTTCACTGTCCAGTGTTCACTGTTCAGTGTTCACTGTTCAGTGTTCACTGTTCAGTGTTCACTGTTCAGTGTTCACTGTTCAGTGTTCACTGTTCAGTGTTCACTGTTCAGTGTTCAGTGTTCACTGTTCAGTGTTCACTGTTCACTGTTCACTGTTCACTGTTCACTGTTCACTGTTCAGTGTTCACTGTTCTCTGTATATATTTTACTTTGATTAATGATTACCTAAGGGATGGATGATTAGAATTAAGACAATGTTTGAGAGCTGAGAATCCACCGATCTTGTGAAAATTATTCGCATTGTCAATATTCCCTAACCAGTCCTCTAGGCAGTCTAGGGTCTCCTCCTAGAATATTTATAATATCAATATTCAACCAGTCCTCTGGGCAGTCTAGGGTCTCCTCCTATGAGATCCACTTTACGATCCCATTAATTTTAACTCTGTAAATCAATATTGTTTTAATCATTTCGGTTGTTTTGGGAAAATTAAATTTGATTTCTATTTCCTCCCTCCCCCCCGGTCACTAAGTAGTGGCACCTTTTGATCGAGGTCTGCAGTGTCACTCAGCAATATCTTCATACCGTTGGTTAATTGTTCAATCACATCCACACTCATTCCATTCAGGGCTTCCTTTATTAATAAATTAATAAGAATAACTATTATTATGAAAATTTTGAAAATCCAGAAAAATAATTTTTGAGTGGCGCGGAGCACCAGAATTTGTACCTGGAGCCATGCTTTCCGTTCTTCATCCATAGAGCTGAGTACATCATCAGGCCTTTCTACAGCATCCTCCCCCCTAGTAGCTTCCAGACAGAACTTAAGTAAACCCTGAACCATAGATATTATAACACTGTAGACAGGACAGAATATAGTAATTAGAATACTGTAGATAGGAAAATAGATAGATATTAGAATACTGAAGATAGGACACTTGATAGATAATAGAATACTGTAGACAGTAAATATTTATTAGAATACTGTGCATAGGACAGTAGATAGATATTAGAATACTGTAGATAGGACAGTTAATAAATATTAGAATACTGTAGATAGGACAGTATATAGATATTAGAATACTGTAGATAGTACAGTAGAAAGATATTAGAATACTTTAGATAGGACAGTAGATAGATATAAGAATACTGTAGATAGGAAAATAAATAGATACTGTATATAGGACAGTAGATAGATATTAGAATACTGTAGATAGGACAGTAGATAGATATTAGAATACTGTAGACAGGACAGAATATAGATATTAGAATACTGTAGATAGGAAAATAGATAGATATTAGAATACTGTATATAGAACAGTAAATAGATATAAGAATACTGTAGATATGACAGTTGATAGATATTAGAATACTGTAGATAGGACAGTAGATAGATATTAGAATACTGTAGATAGGACAGTAGATAGATATTAGAATACTGTAGTTAGGACAGTTGATAGATATTAGAATACTGTAGATAAGACAGTAGATAAATATTAGAATACTGTAGATAGGACAGTTGATAGATATTAGAATACTGTAGATAGGACAGTAGATAGATATTAGAATACTGTAGATAGGACAGTTGATAGATATTAGAATACTGTAGATAAGACAGTAGATAAATATTAGAATACTGTAGATAGGACAGTTGATAGATATTAGAATACTGTAGATAGGACAGTAGATAGATATTAGAATACTGTAGATAGGACAGTTGATAGATATTAGAATACTGTAGATAAGACAGTAGATAGATATTAGAATACTGTAGATAGGACAGTTGATAGATATTAGAATACTAAAACAAGATATAAGAGGTGAACCATCTACCCCCCCCCCGTAATTAAAGTCTCATTCTCTTGAAGGTGAGACCCTTGTACATACCGGCATATCTTTCGGTTGCCTTGGTGGTTCTCCGGACATTTTAAGATATGTTTTTAATCTGAAAAAAAATATTTATCAAAAAATTTAAAAAATCTTTTTTTTATCACAGCCAAGATACAATGGTCTCTCAGTTTAACTTCCAGGGGTAAAAACATGCTTAGATTTACTCGCGTTTATCATAGTCGAGGCCTTACTCGTTCCTACACACTCAGCCAGCCGGGTACCATCATACTAAACATATAGCGGACATTTTATAAAGAGGACACACATTTATTCATAAAACATACATATATTATTGGACATTTCATAGCATAGCATTTACTAGATTGGACATTTCATGGAAAAACATTTCTATTAATTACATTTGAAAGATTAGACATTTCATAGAAGACATTTAATAGAATGGAAATTTAATGTAAAAACATTTCATATATTGGACATTTCACAGAAAGTTAAGATCTTAAAAATGTGAGAAATTTGAAATGAATGACAAAGAACATTTCACGGACATAATTAAATCAGGAAAGAACATTTCACGGACATAATTAAATCATGAAAGAACATTTCACGGACATAATTAAATCATGAAAGTCTTTTAATAGGTTAGGCATTTCATGAAAATGTAATTTGATTTACCATTTGAATACATTTGAGAATCCTTTTTTCATTTTTTGACAATTATTTTCAGATTTTCTGGATTCATGAACACATTTTTCTTCGAGATAAAATTTTTTTTTCGCACACAACCCTGAATTGGATAGTACTTTTGTAATAGAAAATAAAAAGGGAAAAATTATTTTTTACCCACTTTTCCCTTGTTTTTAACGCATTTTTACCAAAAAGTCTGATTTAAAGATCTAAGAGTTTTGTTTAAAAACCTACCTGTTAGTCAAGAATCTCATTGCTAACATTGTCTTTGAATCAGACTTTTTGGTAAATTTTTGTTATTTTTATCTTATTCGGAAATTTGGTTTTTAATTTACAAACCTTTGAATAAAGGACAGTGCAGGACATATTAGCGGACGATCCTCCTCGTCTATTCTGGAACTGTTCTTGCTGAAGGTTACATAGCTCAGTAAATAGCTGGGGGTTTACAGGCATCTATATAGTTTAAATAGGCTTAATATTGCTTTAATGTCGGTTTCTGTCCGTCTGTCTGCCTGTCTGTCTGTCTGTTCTGTTTGTTCTGTTTGCTGTTTGCTCTGTCTATTCTGCCTGTTCTGTCTGTTCTGTCTGTTCTGTCTATTCTGTATATTCTGTCTGTTCTGTCTGTTCTGTTTGTTCTGTTTGTTCTGTCTGTTCTGTCTGTTCTGTCTGTTCTGTCTGTTCTGTCTGTTCTGTCTGTTCTGTCTCTGTATATTCTGTCTGTTCTGTCTGTTCTGTTTGTTCTGTCTGTTCTGTCTGTTCTGTCTGTTCTGTCTGTTCTGTCTGTTCTGTCTGTTCTGTCTGTTCTGTCTGTTCTGTCTATTCTGTCTATTCTGTCTGTTCTGTCTATTCTATCTATTTATTTATTTATTTATCTATCTACCTGATAGAATATAAGATGTCGGATTCCCTTAATGCTGAATCTTCTGTAGAAATGTGCTCTCTCAGTATACAACAGGAAGTGTTTAGAATTGTGGAAGAAATCATCACGAGCCTCAAATATTAAACTTATTTCTATTCAGTCTAAAATCATTCAAGGACAATATCTTTATCTTCTTATTCAACAATTTACTAAAAAAAAATTCAAAAACAATTTTAAAGGGACTGTAAGCGTAATTTTAAGTGATCCTCTATGTTATTCTTAACAACTTGCAAACAAAGTGTTCAGCAATCAAAACCGTCTCAATAGATTAATATGGATAGGTTTAAAAGGTTTAAAAGATACTATTGTTAAAAGGGTTTGCTCCTCTTTACATGGAAGACAAAGGAAATTTTCTGAATAGGCTTATTGCCCGACTCAAACAGAGTAAAATTGTTAATCTGATTCTGATTCTGATTATTATTATGATTATGATTATGATTATGATTATGATTATGATTATGATTATGATTATTCAGGTGTACCTTTGCCATCTTATTATCCTTCGTGTACTCGCAAACTTCAGCATAGTCCAGATCTGCACTTTTAAACCAGTTACGGCCCTGAGCAGTAGAAAATATTAACAAACAAACAAACAAACAAACATCTAACAAAAACAGACAACCAACAAATGTAAGAAGTAGTTAAAAAAATATTCTTTTAAGAAAAATTTAAACTTTAGAAAACCGACTTTCCCCTGTTATTATTGCTGCTATTATGCTCTAATTCAAAATTTTCAACAGAAAAACTGTGGAATAAGAACTCGATATATGTTGTTGATATGTTAAAAAGTAAATAGCTTCCCCAGTAGTAGGAAAATTAACGTATTCAGTGCAATGGTTCTGTGAATATACTGCACAATTATTAATTTCGTTTTCTTTGAAGGGTTTCAAGTAGAGTTTTCAGCGAAAGAAAACTTTCGCGAAAACTGCGAAAATTTTCGTTCGTATTTCGCAAATTTTTTCGCGAAATATCGCATGTTTTCGCGGGAAGGAAATAAGCAAAGAAAGGCAAAAACGATGCGAAATTTGTAGCTGCAAGAATTAATTGCGCAAAAAACTTTTAGAATTTTCTGCTCTGATATAATTTCTCTTCCTTTATTTTAATAAATGTTAGATGAAGAGATATTTCTACTCGAAATTTTCTTTTTTTTGCAAAATTTTCGCATTTGCTTTTTGCGAAATTTTTGCATTTTTTAACGATTTTTTTTGCATTTTTTGCATGCGAAAGATTTGCGAAATTTTTGCTAGAATCATGTTCCAAATCATAACTTATAACTTCTAACAGTCATTTCATATTTCACAGGTTTATGGGTCTTACTGTAAAATTAAAGCTCTCACTGCTCCTGTAAAATTAAAGCTCTCACTGCTCCTGTAAAATTAAAGCTCTCACTGCTCCTGTAAAATTAAAGCTCTCACTGCTCTGAACGAAATCAATTTGCAATGGGACCTCACATAAACCCAGAAGTGGTTTATTGTCCGTAAAAAAATTATTTGTAAGAAACAAAATCATGAACATTTGCGAATTATTTGAGTGTAACTTTTTTGTGCTTTTCTAAAAAAAATTAAAGCAACATTTAAAAATCAAATTAATCTTAGAGCGAGGGTTGCAGAGCAGCCTCGATTATCCTACCTTGACAAAATCTACATAACTGCTGAAAAACACAAGAACATGATCCATCTCGTCTCTCCTGTAAATCAAATCAAATCAAATCAAATCAAATCAAATCAAATCAAATCAAATTATTAGGAACGCCATACAATCAACATCTCAAAACCAAAGAGAATGTACTAAATCAACTTTTTATTTGAGAATCTATAAAAAAATACTTTTTTATTTCTTCATTTCAGTTTTTCCTTTTCTAATTATTATTCTGGATACCGAGTAAAGATTAAAATAATCTTCAGAGTAATAAAAGATCGATTGATAAAGATGCTAATGTATGTTGCTGAATAATATACATACATATAGTTTGTATTGATGAGGTTCTTGAAGTACTTGAACCTCTCCTCTAGGGCCTCCTTGGGGGAGGCCGCCTCTATTCTGTGGAAAACAAGGGGGATCTCACTAGGATCAACATTTTTCTCATTTATTCCTTTTTTGGACAAAATATGTTTAAAGGGATTGTACGCTATATTTAAGTGACACTCTATGCAAAGATGACAAAGCCTGGTTCCCAACGGTGTAGCCTTAAAACCTTTATCTGATCAAAAATATGGAAGATGTTGAGAAACCACAATTATAAATAGTTCATTTTCAAAATTATAAACATTCATAATTGATCAGAAGTTTTTACGAGAACCTTTGTGAATCGGGCATTGCCATCGTTGCATCAAGGGTCCCTTGATGTAAACAAGTAAACAAAAATAATTCAAAAATAGAGGTCGTGAAAAATTACAAAACAAATGTTTTCAGATAGAAAACTCAGCAAGTTGCAATAAATACAAATATGGTTTATTCAAATGAAATGAAATCAATGAATAAAGTAAGGATGAATGTATTCCTGAGAACGGTTGAGATAGCCCCAGAAATAACAGGGTTCATAACACGAGCCTGTAATTATAATATAAATAGTTTCGGTTGATTGAATGATTGATGAAAGATGGGTTTCTGGCAAAAATACATAATTTATATCAAGGTTAATATGATTTATATTTGTAAGGTAAAAAGCGTTAAAAAGTAAATTAGCTGGGGGGGNTTTCCAGTATAAATACTTTTTACAAAACAAAATTGATCTTACCTTTCCAAAATAGTTGAAGCAATGTCGGTTAAATATAGAATTTATCTCTGGGCAGGGTGTTCTACTAAACACTAAACTCTGCCTAAACAAAATTACTTAAAGGGACTGTTCACTAATCTCTGCCTAAACAAAATTACTTAAAGGGACTGTTCACAAAATTTCAAGTGACATTCACTTTATAGCGTTACAAACAAGTCTCAAGAGAGAACTAGTTTTTATCTTATCCATGAGGAAGATATCCTCCTTTTTCTCTCTTGAAAATATATAAACTCTCTAAGTATATTTAAAAATAGACTACTAAATTCTCTTTTTGAAAATTACATTACAATGTGTTATAAACCGAATTGCTATTCATGTAAAACTAATTAGATAGGTTTTAATATGCTTTGATATTTGTTGTGTACATGTAAGAAAATTACTTTAAACTCTAGTTATTCTAATAAATGTATAAACTATTTTGCATAAGATAAAATCGCACCCTGATCTCTTATAGTTCTCCTTAAATTTATTTGATTGAAATGTTTTGTTATCATTATTGAAATTAGGTGGAAAAAATAATCAAAACGGCCAAGAGCTATTTTCCACCTAATTGCTTTATACTTGTACTGTTAATATAATCATCAATTTGTAATTGTAAACTCTATCTGTATACAGATACATTTATTTTAGCAATAAACGTTATCTTATCTTATCTAATTCTCTGCTGTATATATCCGCAAGCCAATTTTTTAAACAATCGCAATTAATAAATAAAAAATAAATATAATAAGGTCCCTTAATTCTGCGAAGAAGACTAAGCTAGGGCATGAAACTGTTTTAGTGGAATGTCTCTTATAAATCACGTGAACAGCTTTCTTCAAGTATATTTTATATAACATTCTTTCACGCTCGGACCGTGTAATAATTTCCATTCTTACACGGTCTGAGCGTTAAAGAATGAAAATTCTACACCTTCAGTGTAAGAATAAGCATTCTTAAACGCAAGGAAGCGAACAATATTAAAATTGTTCCTCCTGAACCGTGTAATAATGGGAATTCTTACACGATAGATTTACTACTATGGAACCGAACAGATATGATATAATATATATTATTGAGAGCCAAAAACTAAAAACTAAAACAGTGCAAGTAAGCTTTCTTGAAATTAGGATCTTTTATATTTTTTTTTAAACAGTGAACAGCCACCTATAAAATTTGCCAAGCCCATCAAGGTTCCAAAGACGAACACGGCTGAAGTCAACACCTCGTGACTCCTGGGGCTGTTTGTGAATATCGTCTGAAATTAATTCGAAAAATGTCAAAATTTTCAATAAAATGACAAACATTGAGATTTCCAGTTTTTAAACGATCTTTAAAAATGTTCATCTATGTAATGTATAATATATAAAGATGTTTATGTTACAATAAAAATTAAATATTTGTGTTGAAGGATTAATCTCCTATAATTTAGATAATATTTTTTTTTGAAAAACTCCTAATTAAACAGTATCAAGTATATAATGATTGCAAGCAAAATAAAATTTAAACACTTATTTTCTTCAAAATAAGGCATAAAATGTTACCTAATATGCAAAGAATGTGGTCCCAGTTTTGCATGAGAAAAATTTCCGTTTGATCAAATATCATAACTTCGATGGAGTTGAGGAAATCGTAATTCCGATCCCGTTCCCCCTCAACCCCGAGTATTAATCGGAGTCCCAACGGGGATGCGATGATGATATCACTGTTGTAGAAATCTGTATAGAGTTTCAAGGTCTTTTTGGTGAGTGCCAGTCCCATCTTGAAACTGTCGTTGATATCTCCGGCGAAAGTTTCGTAATAATCATCAGATTTGGATTTACGCGCGGTTTCTATTTCCGGGAAATCCTCGGCGAAGCGTTTTTTGTTTGCAACGTTTCCCTTGGACTTGGGGAATAGAAGTTTCTCCATTATTGCGACAACTCTTCGACATGATTCTCTAAAGGGAACGACAATGAGCACTTTGGGTCGGCAGAGTCCTTGATCACGAAGTCCGTCGTCGCCAGCTTCTAATTTTTCACGTTTCCGATTGTTGTTGAGTATTTTTGTTCTGGTTTTTAATATGTGGTTTACTGCATGCAATGTGTAGGCCAACCTGAAATAAAATATAATGAAAAATTTATACTTATCAGACGAAAAAAATTAAATTTTCGTTGATGACCTCAATTTCTCTGAATTGAAAAGTTTACATTATGGATGTTGAAGTGGAGTTCAGTCAGTATATGTATAGTTAGTTATATTGTATATTTACAAAGCTATGCATTAAAAAGCAATACATAAATATTTCACAACTTTGAGATTTCAAAGGACAAAATTCGGGAAATGCAGTCATTTACACCTTTTACAGATAATTAA
Organism: Eurytemora carolleeae; assembly: GCF_000591075.1. Classification (NCBI taxonomy): domain Eukaryota; kingdom Metazoa; phylum Arthropoda; class Copepoda; order Calanoida; family Temoridae; genus Eurytemora; species Eurytemora carolleeae. The sequence continues at coordinate 63,165 of NW_019396523.1, forward strand.
ATTTTAATGAATAAATAAAAAACTCCACCTTAATTCCTCTCCGTTTTCATGGGTTCTTTCGTTCCAGCAAAGATCCTTGGTAAAAAACATATAATTAAAATCTAGAAAACAAATAAACGATTAGTTTTGGATAATATTGGGATTGAAAAAAACTGACCAAAACAGGGGGTTCTACTTAATTAAATTTAATGAAATTGTTTCTGTTGTCTGTGATTTGAGTCGAAATTACGTGATTAAAAAATCTTTTTTTTCTCCAAGAAATTACATTAATTTCATTATCAAACACTTTTTAACGCAGATTTATCTTTAGACATTTTCAGAGAATTTCGATGGAAAAACTTACTTTTATCTTATATTTGTAAAACCTGAAAAAGGCAAAGCTTTAATCTTCATATCAAATAATTGGCACCTCTTTTTATAACAAAAATCTGAACATTCTCTTTAAAACTTTTAAAAATATCCATTAATTTATTTGTAAAGCCTGAAAAGGCAAAGCTTTAATCCTCATATCAAATAATTGGCACCTCATTTTATAACAAAAATCTGAACATTTTCTTTAAAACTTTTAAAAATATCCAAAATAAAACCTTGCTATAAACCTGCGCCACCTACCTTGTAAAAGATAAACCTGCGCCACCTACCTTGTAAGATAAACCTGCGCCACCTACCTTGTAAGAGATAAACCTGCGCCACCTACCATGTTAGAGATAAACCTGCGCCACCTACCTTGTAAGAGGTAAACCAGCGCCACCTACCTCGTAAGAGATAAACCTCCGCCACCTACCTTGTAAGAGATAAACCTGCGCCACCTACCTTGTAAGAGGAAAATATTGTCATCAGTTCATTAACCAATGGAGTTTGCCTGAATCAAAAAATAGATAAATATTTTTTTTGGGGAAATTTGGAAGTAATTGACTATTAATTGTTAAAAATTTAGACAATGTAAAAAGTGAGCGTGGCCCTTTCAATCAATTCCTTTTAAGAATTGAAATATATTCGATAAATCTTCAACCCTACTTAATCTGACTTGCGGGGTTTTAGAGCTTTTTGTTTTTCTATTTGCAAATTGGTAATTTTTTTTAGTGGTTTCTCTTTCTTTTTCAGATTCAGGCAGCAGCGACCAAGATAGTCAGAATATAAGACTTTTTAAATGAAAAGAGACAAAATAGATTTAATGATATTATAACAAAAAGAAAAAATTTAATTAATTTTCTTTTTTGTTTTGTTTCTTATTTTGGATCCATTTCTGTTAATTCGCATATTTTTTGGGTATCTGGATCCAGGGAGCCATAACGTTGCAGATCCAACAGATCCGGATCCTAAACTGCCCAACCCTACCTAAACTGTGCCTCTGGATCCTGGAGATTAAGCTGAAGGTTCTGTTTCAGATGCAGTTTCTCCAGGTCTACCTCCGGCTCCGGGAAACAAGATCGGAGTTCAGTCTGATATTTCTCCAGAGGAGACTCCGTAGGCGGGGCTTTCATATCTAACATCTGAACCTATAAAATTCTTTTAATTATATGTATAAAAGAGACACTTCCTCCCCCCCCATAAATCCTTTAAATAATCCCTGGATTGACCTGTCCCACATATCTCAGATCAAAACCATACAGCTTATAAATTAAAACTTCACTCTCATATTTGACATTATAACCTTAGTTTTCAGTATCTTGTATTTTGATTTTTAATTCAACAATAACTCTGACATTTATAACTAAACTTCTCAAGGTTCTCTTCACCCTCCCCCCCCCCTAAGTTCATTTAAGTTGAGGGACCATAGACTAAGTTAATCCAAGTTAATCCGCTTATTATTTATTTAGGCGCCCCTGGGCGGTTAGATTGTGTGAAGAGCTGCGGAGCCCCTGGTTGGGAGTACTGCTTGTGTAGGGAGTGTGTGTACTGTTGCTACGCGCAGCTTTCTTGTCCCTGCCCCGGCGTGGGCTGGCGGCCCGCGCCTTTTGTTTCCTTCCCTGCCGGTTTAGCCAGTTCTTCTCTCCCTCTCTCAGCGTCAACATCACTAGAAAGCTAAGCTATTAAGGACAGCACATTTTCTTAGCTTCTTAATTTGAGTTTCAATTTAAACTAATTTACGTTCTTTCAATTTGTCTTTGCCAACAGCAACTTTTATAAGGTGTTAGATTTCACTTAATTAATTTTAAGTTAAAAGATTCTTTAAATACAAACATTATCTTAAGTTTCACTACCCGACTATCAACTTCATTATAATAAACAAACATCCTTTTGACTACTTTAACGGCAATTAACTTTATTAATTTAATTCCATATTAAGTGTAAAATTCTTTAGTCCTTTCTTTTTTTCTTGATAATAATTCAATGCCTAACTAAGTGTGTTGTTTCTTAGTGCATTTATCCTCCTAATATGGGTCCCAAGAAAAAACCTAAGACGATCAAAAGTAACCTTTTTACGGGTTCTTCTCCTATAACAGTCGACGATTTGAGCCGTCTTCAAGTGGATAGCTTCGGCCCTCAAGCAGCAGTCCTGCTGGATGACCTCAACTGGTCACAGGAAGTGATTGCTCTAACTGGTTTGAAATTAGCCCCAGACAACAGAAGAATTCTCTCTAGTTCAGTTTTCTTACTGGGCTCTATTTTCGAAGACAAGAGTGTTAATGCAGCTAACTTCTGGAACCTGGAGTCAGCAACTTCACTAATTCTTTCCATCCCGGATTCTTCTATTTTCTCTTTCCCCAACGGTTCCCTTTGCTCAGAGTTCCTAGATTCGTCCTCTTTCAAGTTTTCCTTCAAACAGGGGGAAACTACCCTCTCTAAAGAAGCTCAAGCTGCAGCCGGAATTCATGGCTTCTCGTTAAGAGCTCTCCTCATGCCTATCTCGGCTACCTTCACCCGTATCTGGATCACTCTAGTTCCGATTAGTTTAGCCTCCTTGCTAGCAGATCATCCGTTGGCTACCAACCCAGCGTTCCCTAGCATCAAACTTATAGATGGAGACGTTCCTTTAGGCCCTCCCTCTGATGGTCCCCCTCTGTCAAAAGGTTGGGGCTGTCCCATTACTCCCGCAGTAATTCTAGGAGCTCCTTTGGACGAGGCACCTAACGTTCCTCAAACCTCCGCCATGATAGCTGCCATTTCCGCCATGCTGCGTAAAGCTGTTCGTCCAGAAATCGTGCAGAACTCTACTAATCTCTACAAAAGGATGCAATCTCTCCTTGACCACGGAGTCTCTAAGTTAAAACTGGCGCACTATATATGTAGTTCAACTCAGTCTGCATTATAGTTCAACTTATTAAAATTTTCAACTACTTATCGCTATTTTTAAATGTTGTAATTTTACATGTTTTAAAATAAATTCTTCTGTTTTCAGCGGCAATCACTCAAATAATAACAATACAAAGTAGAAATAAGTTTTTTTGGACAGAATTTTGCCAATCTAAAAAATTGAGAAAATCCGTCCGCGCACCGTGACCCTGGCCAATTGTCATGTCTTACAGACCCTGCCTGTACTGTACAGGGAGGCAGTTTAATCCGTAGCTTTCATTCAATAATCGTATTAAAAAATGGGATAGAAATAAAAACATAGCCGATCATCACAAAGTTTTTTTTGTTTGATCAATACTCCCCCCTAGACAAATCAATAATCGCTCCTTCCACCCAATATAAAATCAGTACTTGAATTTTCCCCAGAGTGAGATATTTGAACTGTTCCACCTTCCAGGCCGGGTCCTTCATGAACCTGCTTTGCTCCTCGGACAGGTTCAACTCAAAGTGCGCCGAGAAAGGATCAAGATCTTCTCCATTCTTCATTGAGCTATCATCTTCAGATTGTGGAAGAGTTAAATTTGCATTTTCTTCTTCATCATCATCATCTTCTTCGTCTTTATCTTCCTCTTCATCATCTTCTTCTACATCATCTTCTTCTACATCCTCTTCTTCTTCGTCTTCTTCTTCTTGATTATCGTCTTCAGTTTCTAATTCGTCTTCGTCCTTATTGTTAGGATTAGGTTGTTCCACATCATTGAGATCTATTTTATCAACTTCATCAGAATCTTCGTCAGAAGATTCATTTAGGTCTTCAACAATACCATCAGCATCATCAGCGTCATCATCAGCGTCATCTTCATCTTCATCATCATCTTCATCACTAACTGTTTTCTCTTCTCTGTCCTTTTTGTTGAAAACCTAAACATTTAAAAAAAAAATAATGAATAAAATTTGAACAGGATTTACCGTATTAAAAAAATCGATGAAAAATGGTATCTAAAATATAAATTCTGCGTATTTCCATGCAATTACCGCATCTTTAAGAGTTTCCAAATAGCGAGAAATCACATTTGCAAAATAAATATCGTAAAAAAAACATTACATGTTTGATCTTTATTGAAAAATTCCTCAAAGTCGAAAATTTTTAGCAAAATTCTGATTAAAAAAAAAGAAGAATCTTTTTTTGCAAGAATGCTCCTTTTTTTTCTACCTGAAGAAGTTGATCGTATTCTGTAGTTTCATCCTCGGAACTAGAATCATTTTCTGATTCAGCTTCAACCTGGATTAACTGATTTATCAACCTTATTAAAATTAATTATGTATTTATCTTTATAATTTAGAAGCATATTTATTATTCGTTGCATTAAAAACTTAATAAAAATTAATAATTAATCAAAGTAAGCCAAGAGGTTTTCGAATATTTAACATAGTTGTACGCTAGCAAAAAGTTACTTTAAGGACCCCTTACAAAATAAAAAAAATACTGCAGCACATTTTCGAGTATTTACAAACGAAAACTAAAAAACCCTAATCCTGGGGTTTTGAGTGACCAAGTGTAGTAGTGTACTGAGAGGACATATACGTTTGAAGTACAATAATATAAATTAAGACTCGCACTACCGACAAGTTTTCTTTTCGAAAGATACTGAAATGCTAGAATGTTGTAACTTTTTAATCTCCTGTAATTACCTTTTTCACTCTGTAATGGAAGTCCCCCCCCCCCATTTTATTGCCCCTCCATGATGAAGGCTTTGATAAAACGAACAATTAAATCGCCAATAAAAGTCTTCCTACCTTTTCCTGAATAATATAACTATTTTTCGTGTATTTCCTCATTTTAAACGCGCTTTTATCTCTATCTTTCTTCATCCGTCCCCCGCCACCCCCTCTACCTCCCGCGGCATTCCCGCGCTTTCTTTTCCCTCCGACTCCGCGCGCCATTTTTATCTGGAAGAAACGATGAGTAAAAATAAAGACTAAGATACAGTGAGACCCATAACTCTGAAGAGTAAGGAGAAGACCCTTTGACTCTGATTTTAAACAAGCGTTGTGAAGATTACATTGGATCCCTTAGTTAGTTTAACTAAAGCTTCTGCTAAAAATATTTTCTTTATAACGAAATCTAAAACACATAAGATTGCTCAGAATCTTATTCCTTTTTACAAAGTTTAATGGGTCCCGCTGTATAGGGTTTACAAATTCCTATTTACAAATCTAAATGCAAAAATTTATTGAGAATTAACTTTGCACTATTGCTTATTGAAATCTTTGTGATAAACAAGTATACAGGAAGAATGGCAATGATGGGCCTACAACAAGAACAATGAAAGTTTAAGAGAGGGGTCAGAAAGTCAAGTTAAGTCGCAGTTTACCTATTATAAGTTGCTGAGAAATTGTTCAAGAAAGGATCGAAGTCTGGTTTGTGCACATTATTTCTTTAAAAAGTTCTGTTTCCCATTTTAAATTCATGAACATTCTCTTAAACTTTCAATCTGAGTGAGACAATAAACAAAGACATTTAATTAATATATCCCACCAATGAATGAAAACATGAAAACGACACAATTACAATTTACATAATATTTCAATAAATTAAATATACATAACAAAAAATTATCAATTTTACCTGAAGTATAAAAAATGTGACTACAAAAATTGTAAAATATAAAAAAAAACTTTAAGATTCAATATTTACGGTGTAATATATGTTGCTAAATAAGTAAGAATTAACTTTTTTAATTAGAAACTTAAGAAATTTTGAGACCCAATAAAGTAAACGGATTGATTCTACAAAAGTTACAAGTAAAATGTTTATCAATGTACAACTTTGAGAAGAAATTTTCTGAAATATAAAAGTTATCTAAAAAATTGGACTATAAAAATTAGGCGTTCTTTGTATTCAAGGACTGTATTTCTAGTGTCCCTCTATCGATAGAGTTATATGTTCTATTCACAACGGTACCCCTATAAGCATAGTCAGAATATGTATGAATTAGAAAATCTGTTTTCATAAAAAAAAACCGTAATAATTATTTAAATTAGTGCGTAATATCAAGTAAGTATTGAAAAACAACTTAATCTTTCACATTTTTTTTTTCAGATAAAGGTTTCAAGGGTAGGCCTATGTGAATCAGACATGCCCCTCTTGCGGGTAACTTGAAATACAAACGCCAATCCTTTTAATATGTATTACAACACATACAACTATTAATAAATGTACATAACAAAAACAGCTGTAATTGCACTGGCGTGGTGAGTAAAAAAATGTGTAAATAATTTTATAAAAGCAAAATTGCAAAGTTTGCACTAACTCTAGGCTTACATGTCAGCAGGCGTACTGAGAAGAAATCTTACTCTTTCGTAATATTGATCGAAATAACGAACATTTTTTGTTCAAAATTATGGTCAGAATGCAAGGGATGTCCCACATATTTTTTAAACCAAAACAATCTGTTTCGAACAAAACGTATTTCCAAACAAAATGTTCGTAATTCGAAATGCAGGGTGGCCAAAACTTTTTTGAACCCATCCGTACAAAAATCCGTACATTTTCAGAAGAAATCCGTACAATCCGTACAATTTTCGAAAAACAATCCGTACAATCCGTACAATTTTTTTTAAAAAATCCGTACAATCCGTACATTTTTTAAAACCAATCCGTACATACAATCCGTACAATCCGTACATTTTGGCCACCCTGGAAATGCTTTCGATAAGCTCGATATTTCGAAAAAAAGTAAAACGTACGAGTTTCCTCTAACATTGGAAGAGGTGACAGTTTGTAAATTTGAGAATCTAGGAACAGGAAACAGTTAGATACGGGTTCATCTTCACATTTGATTGATTGATAGCAGGGCGTTAAATCAATCAATTATCTTTGGTTTGAAGGATATGACGTCACGCGTTGTTTATATTGCTGTAACCTGGTGTATGTCGTCTTCGACTAGAACAGCTGTACTTCCAGTACCCTCGGTACTCCCCTGCAATAAAGTCTTTAAAAAAAGTGAATAACATGCGGCGCACGCTGATTTAACAGTACGGGTCTTGTCTAAGCAAGCGGTTACTTTCGATCACAATTTGATAAATTTACCAAAAATTATTTTTTTCTTCCTTGTACTATTTGTCAGCGGAGGCCTTTTAATTGAAAAAAAGTAGAAAAAGACAATCCTTCAAGTTTAAAGGTGGCTGAATNCAGTGAATCCCAGATATATGAATACATAGCAAGAGTTTTTATAATCAAATCAAATGCCGCGGAAAAATGAGTTTGCTTTAGGTTCTCCAAATTAAACTATAACCTTGAATGTCGTCGTTCTATGAGATTCTCAGTATCTGAGATTAGACAGTTTGCAGTTTCTCCTTCTATACACCCAGCCAAACTCTCCAGAACCCTAAACAAAGAGTTTCAATTTTAGCTGAAACTCTCTATTAAAGCATAAAAGAGTTTTACAGAAATGCCTCTGAAACTAATTTTTAAGTTTTTAAAATGAAGAAAATATTATTCTTATAAAATAATAAGAGCTTTTGACTGTAAATCAAATCCAATCAAATCATATCATATTTACTGCTTTGGGCCTCCTTCTTTCGGGTTAGACTTGCCATTTTTTCCCAAATTCCGGATTTAAGGTAAGGTACGGGGGGTACCACTTCGCCCGGTATTTTGTAACATACAGACATACTATACAGCTACAGTGGTAGGGGATTATATCAATACAATGAAGACGACGCTCGATTTCAATTTTGGTTTATATCAAGCTGTTAAACAGCATGGATACACATTAACATAGAAGTCAAGAGAAGCTGCCAATTAACGAAGAATTTCTTTGTTTAATTACTTGTAAAATTTGAAATAAGCTTGTTAACAACTGCATTGCATTGATATAATCGCTTAACACTGTATTTAAAATTGACATGTTTTCCTATATATACATAGATAATCAACCTCCAATCCTCAACCTCAATCCATATACCAGGTCTCTTGTTATATATTTACCTATATATATACATAGATAATCAACCTGACTTCTCCATATACCAGGTCTCTTGTTATATATTTACCTATATATATACAGATAATCAACCTGACTTCTCCATATACTAGGTCTCTTGTTATATATTTACCTATATGTTTACAGATAATCAACGTGACTTCTCCATATACCAGGTCTCTTGTTATATATTTACCTATATATATACAGATAATCATCCTGACTTCTCCATATACCAGGTCTTTTGTTATGATACAGTTTACAGACTTGATAAACGTCAACACGATTTTCAGCATCTAAAAATACAAAGATTGATCAAAAATAAAATAAAAGATTGAAAAATCCAGAAAATTTGATATTTAAATTTTTCTTTAACTAATATTGATATTTTTATGGTTTCTGCATAAAAGTGGTTTGAGAATTTTATGCAGAAGAAAAAATTGAGAATTGAGGGTTCATTTTTTTTAAGCTAGAAAAACGAGAATATCTTCCACATTATTGATTAAATTAAGGTTTAGATAGTACTGTTAAGAATCGGGCATGGCCCTCTTAAAATGTAAGGTGACTTGAACTTACGACGACAGCCCCTTTTAGTGAAAAGAGTTAATGAATAGAGATGNCTGTACCTATTTGTTTCTTGAGAGTGGTAAGAGCACAGAAAGTGGCAGCTTCAGTTCCTCCAAATCTATCAACAACAACCAGAGGTCCGTTCTGATACTCTAGATGCCATTCCTAGAATATTATTATATTGAAGTTGAGTCAATGTCGTCTTCCACTTCAAAGAAGAAATCCACGAACAATATGACATAAATCCACAAACCAGTAGATTCGGAGATAACTTCTCAGTACTCCCCTTTTCCACATATACTCTTATTTTAATTGTGATTCTTTATTCTTGTATTAATAAATGTACTTAATCATTTAAATAGTTGACTGCAGAGCCAGTAAACTTTAGCAAGATGTGAGCAATGAGCATCACAAGTACGGGAATTGGATGTTGAAGCTTTAATCAAAACTTAAAAACTATTTGTAAGGATCAAGCAAAGCAAAGCAAATGAAAAGATTCAAAAATTTTTCTTGTAAATCACGACGTAAAAAAGAAATATGTTCAAAATTTTGATTTCTTTGAGATTATCAATTAGCTTTCCAGATGCCATTCCTACAATAGCACATTTGTCATAAGTGACGGTGACAGAATAGTAACAAGGCTGATATAACAAATGTTCAACCTGTAAGCTTTTCAATAATAAGTTCATAATTTGATTCCTTTGAGTTGATGCAAAATGTACTTGCCTGAACCAAATTCACAACATCCAGAACTTTATACAGTGGTGACGAACTGTGTGGCCATCCTAAAATACGCATTTACTTAATTATTCTATCAAATTCACATTTTAAGTATTTTAGCATGTACCATGTACCATGTACCATGTACCATGTACCATGTACCATGTACCATGATGTACCATGTACCATGTACCATGTACCATGTACCATGTACCATGTACCATGTACCATGTACCATGTACCACTTACCATGTACCATGTACCATGTACCAAGTACCATGTACCATGTACCATGTACCATGTACCATGTACCATGTACCATGTACCATGTACCATGTACCATGTACCATGTACCATGTACCATGTACCATGTACCATGTACCATGTACCATGTACTATGTACCATGTACCATGCACCATGCACCATGCACCATGCACCATGCACCATGTACATTGTACAATGTACCATGTACAGTGTACATTGCACAACGCATAAGCCCCCCCATGACACCTTTAGCTCTAGTTAGTCTAGCTTGAACTGACCTGCACATCTGATCATCCTGACTTTAAGTTCATAATCATCATATCTCGAGGATACGACAAAGTCAAGGGTTGAGTGTCCTTCATGAATCTGTTCTTCAATAAACCGAACACGGAAACATTCCTACTCCAATCCAATATCAAATATTGATTTCAGAGCTGTGAAATCTTAATTTATAAACAGAGCAGAGTTTGTTCCTAAAAATTTAAACCCTATGTGTCTTGGTCCAGTTCGGAGATTTGACAAATGAAAGAACAATAATCCGGCATCAGCTGACTCATTCAATAATTCAGTTCAAACTCAGTTTTGACTCAGGAAGGCAAGTATATTTTTTAAGTTATAACCCCACAAAAACTCAAAAATACGGTGTTTCAGGTTAGAAGGAATAATTTTTTAATAATAATATTTTGAATTTAATTTTTTTTTAATACAGCGCCTTTATGTGTTGGGGCTCATTGGAAAAGTTACAATTCCTTTTTTTAGGACACAGTGCGCCTGAACAAAATCAAAACTTTTGAAATGCCTCAACAAAAAGGTTGGTAGGGTTTGAAAATATAAGTAAAATCATTGAGAAAAATTCCTATCCTAACTTTTTTCATCGAGATCTTTTTGAGAAAACCCATGTTTTATAGATATACTTGTATAGATTCCAAATGCACTTTAGTATTTCCCTATCTAACCGTCTTTAAGGTCAGTTAGAACATTGTGTTTACCTGTAAAAATTGAAAGAAAATAAATTTTGCGCAAAAAAGTATATTAACACTTTCATGTATCTTGTTTATGTCGCGAGAAAATCATAATCAAAGTTTATATAAAGTTACTGCTATACTTCATATCTTAAACTCCTAAAGAGGATACTTCTAACTCTAAAAGCGCTAGCTAGGGGTTCAGCATGGGGGCAGATTCTCTAATCCCGAGGATTTGGAAATAGAACCCACCTTTACGCCTGTCCTGCCATGAGTCTTTTCTAATCATTCCTACCAATATCAATTATCCCACCTTTACATTGGTCCCACCAGTCAGGAGTCTTTCTAATTCGTTCTACCATTTCTATTATTCCACTCTTACGTCAGTCCTACCAGGAGTCTTGCTAACCCGTTCTACCATATTTATTATCCTACCTTTACATCCTGCCTACCACAAACCTTGCTAACCCATTCTACCATATTTATTATTCCACCTTTACATTCTGCCTACCACGAACCTTGCTAACCCATTCTACCATATTTATTATTCCACCTTTACATCCTGCCTACCACAAACCTTGCTAACCCATTCTACCATATTTATTATTCCACCTTTACATTCTGCCTACCACGAATTTTGCTAACCCATTCTACCATATTTATTATTCCACCTTTACATCCTGCCTACCACAAACCTTGCTAACCCATTCTACCATATTTATTATTCCACCTTTACATCCTTCCTACCGCAAACCTTGCTAACCCGTACTACCATATTTATTATCCTACCTTTACATTCTGCCTACCGCAAACCTTGCTAACCCGTTCTACCATATTTATTATCCTACCTTTACATTCTGCCAATTCGTCCAACCATGAATCTTTCTAATTCGTCCAACAAATCTCTTTATTCCGTCCTGATAAATCTATCTAATTTGTCCTTGCATAAATCTTTCTAATCCATCCATTCCATGATGCTTTTTAATTCGTCCTACCATGATTCTCACTAATCCATCCCGCAACGAATCTTTCTCACATACCTTACATGAAAGTAACTGAGTTTTTGCCACAAACTCAAATGGTGAATTCATACTTCGAAATATCAAAGGTCTACAGCAACGGGTTGCAAAGATATAGGGATTAGAAAAAAGAGTTTGTGGCAAAAACTCAATTTCTTTGTTCTACAATATCCTTCCCAACACCCCTCCCCCCCCCTCTGCTGACCCCTTAATAGCGCTATGTACTCCTAGCGTTTACTCTTCCAGGTTTTAAGATATTTAATTCAGTAGTAACCTTATATAAACTTTGATTATGAATATCTTTGGACATAAATAAGATACATGAAAGTACGAATGCATTTTTAGGCGTAAAATTTTCTTTTCTTTCAATTTGTACCGCTAACAAAATGTTCTACCTGTCATTGAAAAAATGGTCTAAAAATAAACTAACACAATTGGAATTTATAAAATTAGATCCATAAAACATGAGTTTTCTCAAAAAAATCTCGATAAAAAAGTTAGAATTATCATTTTTCTCAATGATTTTTTATCTTTATCTTCATATTTAATATTTCCCTGATCGTATTCTTCATTATGTCCAGGCCAAAACACGTTCAACTCCTGTATAAATTGTTAAATACAAGTACGTCAGTACTATGTAATTTTTACTTTTTAATTTACCTGAGCTGGGAACTTTAGAATTGATAACCGTTAATCCCATTCCCACTACTTAAAACGAATATCCACTGTGGAAACTTTTAATTTTAGACCTTAATCCAATCTTTTTCTCTCTCTTTGGATATCCGTACATTGTTTTCTCCAATGAGAGTGCAGGAATATAGTTCGTAAATTGCATTGACCAATGACAGCCTTGAAAATAAATTCTACTCCATGAGAGAAATCCGCAATTTCTAAAAAATAAAGAATATGTTGTCGGCCATTTTGTAAATTAATCTGTGAAGAAAAATATTTAATAATACGTTTGAGATTCTTTTTTAACCAATTTAAACTAATATATTAATAAATAAATGCGTGAGAAATTAAGTAAAGGCGCTTCCAGTCAAGAAAACGATCAAATCTGGCGTTTCTGGAATCAAATTTGTTGCTCTAAATATTTAATCTCGAGACTAACATAATCTCGAGATTAGTAAAAGAAAAGAGGATCAGGCATTAATCCTGATATCTACCATTCTAAAGTTCCCAGCTCCGATTAGTTAAGTACCATTATTAATTTCTCGAAAAAGTAGTGGTAGACAATAATAATGTCTCCAAAGATTAAAATGCGTATTTTTTTACCAAAACTTCGCAGACCGGGATTGTATTTTTCAGTAAAGTAACTTAACATTCCGTGGTTGGGGGAAAGAAAGAAAATTTGGTGAAAAAGCGAATTCAAAAAAAATCTTCTTTGTGGCTAATGCATATAAACCTGATTATCAACTGGTGAAAGTAGTACAACTGTTTGTGCATTATGATCCCAAAGCATACTCCAGAATGCATCCCTAGTCTCAGTAGAAGGATGCTGGGTTACAATAAACTCCTTCAACTTCTCATATCCCTAGACACAGACTCAAATTTAGATCTTAATTAATTCAGGGGGTTTTATTTCTTTAAAAATATTCTATCAGAGAAAGATGAATATAAATCAAATACTTTATGCAAGTTCCAGAATTTCATATTAAAAATTTGTTTATGATCACAATGTTTCCAGATCTTGAGACATACTTTATATTATCTTATTTATTCGATTTAAGAAAAGATTTTGATTTCTTTTATTCTAAAATAACATTAATTTTTTAAAGGATTGAATTTTGAAATGGAGGTTTATACAGTGGTCGGCGATTACATCAATACAATGAAGACGACTTTTTAAAATTAAGTTTTGATTGTCATTCGAATTACAAGTTTACAACTAATCAAAGAGAAGCTTTTTTAACTGTTAGCTTGTCTTTGTTTCATTTTTATATACATGCTGTTTAAAACCTTAATAAAAAAATCTAAATTGAAACCGACAGTAGTCTTCATTATATTGATATATGAAATCACGTGAATAAGAAAAATGGCTGACCTGTAACCATGAAGCATTAATATAATCACTTCCCTCGATACAAGGTTTAGGTGTGAGTCCAACCTTGGCGATCTCAATTGGAACTAGATCATGGGCCCGGTTCTTTGTCTCGTTATACGATTTCCTGGATATACAGATTATACAATTTCCTGGATATACAGATTATACAATTTCCTGGATATACAGATTATACAATTTCCTGGATATACAGATTATACAATTTCCTGGATATACAGATCATACAATTTCCTGGATTTACAGATTATACAATGTCTTATTATCAACTTCAAACCAAGGTAAGAGGTCAACACTTTTAAGTAAATTAGCGGTAATTCCCCATAAAATCAATTCCTTTTCCCCGAAATCGCCCCCCCCCCCTTCTAAAATTGTTTTCATCCTCAATAAAAATTTCCCTTTTGTCAAAACAATCCCCCTTTGCAGAAAAAAACCGCCTCAATGTAAAAAAAACATTATTCTGGTAGAAAAAAAATTACGCTTTCTTTTTGACCTTGAAGTCCTCAACCGAATTGTAAAAAAAATATTATAAATCTAGATGTCGAAACTAGGAATATATTATTATTATTATTTTAAAAAGAAAACTTTACAGTATACCTGGCAGCAATAATATCGTATTCTGAAGGAGAGAACGTGACAACGTTACTGTACTGTTTTTCCAGCCTTGTCATTGGTTCAAAATCTGAGACGGGTTGGGCCAATGAGAGAATATGATCAGATATATCCTCCAGAGCAACCTAGACAGAATATTTGTATAAAACTAAGAATATGAAGACGACGTTAAACGCTGTATACAAAAGTAGAATTATAATTACTTTTCATTTTAGAAATTAAAATGATTAAGATAAGAATAATTAATTCAAAGACAACACTTTTAACTTTTATTTTTAATATGGTAGAAGTTGTAAGACCTCACTTAATTCATTTCGAGTCTGGGGGGGGGGGGGAAAGTAGGATTCCCTAGCTGCATGATTTGATTGTATACCAATCTGAATCATAGTTGGTTATGTTCTAAAGAAAATAGTTTTACTAGCTTATAAAGTGAAGTAAGTCTCTGTTTACTGAACTACTACTGCTGATTGGAGCATTTAAACCCATCATGTTAGTTTAAAAATCTTAGATGTGTTCAAAAGTTATTAATTTGAGTAACCTTGAACTATTTCTATTTCTTGATTAGTGATTACCAAAGAAAAGCAAGAATTTTAATTTTGTATATCCATTATACAATCCGAAGTTTTAATTAAGTTAAAGGGAGTGTTCAAAATGAAAAATGAAATTAAACAGACTAAAATTCTGTAGTGTTTGCAGCCCCCCCCCCCCCCCCCAAAAAAAAAAATATAAAATAAATTCTCTTTCATCTGAAATTCATCGCGCCATAGTGAGCGGCAACAATTAACAGCAATTTAGAAGTAATAACAAGATCTGAAAGTGAACCCGACATGGACTAAAATGGAGTTAAGCTACAAGTATTATAATTAAGCTACGTTAACTCCCAGGCTAAACTTCTTGGTAATACATAAGCTACAGAACGAAACTGTGAAACTAACGGGGTGAAACTTCTTGACATTGGCTAAGCCACAGCGCGTAACTATTAAACTAAACATAAGCTAATCTACAGGGCTCAACTTGATATAGGTTAAACTAGAGGAACTCCTGAACTGACCTCTGTGTCTCCGGAAGCTAGGAATTCTACAAGAGCATCGTGAAGGAAGATATACTGCTCCTCCGTCTGAACCAGGTGGTTTCTCTGAAATAATTCATTAAAGACTTCATTTTTTTGGAAATTTTCCGAAAAATCGTTTTCCATCTCACGACCGTAAGCAAATAAAGTTATCTTCGAGGATTTACAACAGTGCAATATTTTTACAGGGTTACCCAAAAAGGACGAGACTCTAATGACCTTAAAACTTTTAAATTATTAAAATCTTTAGTTATTTTTTTTATTCAGCCAAAAATGCAGGGATTCATATATCTAGGATTAATCTAGGTCCAAAGTTTACTTTTTTACCTGGCTTCGAATATGCTTGAGGAAACCAAATATATTCATCTCATTCTTGGCAGCCGCCTAAATATGAATCCGCAAAATTATTTAAATAAAATTATCAAAGATCTATAATTTTAAAATCATTGCGCACGCTGTTTACGTTATAATTATTAACAACTTCAACCCGTGGTTAGATAAAAATTTTAATTTTCCGAAAAAGTAGTTGTACACAATTGAATTGTTGTTGAAGATAAAAATGAGCGAGTTTTTCACGAAAAAGAGCTAAATGTTATTTTACATAATTGTCCCCAGGGTTCTTTAAGTGACTTAATATCACGCTGTCATAGGTTGGTTAAAATGGTTATGTTGGTAAAATGGCGGTAAAATGATAAATTAATCAATATTTAAAAAATCAATTAATAAAGTCAACAAATTAAAAGTCTTTCAATGAAAGAATGAACATCTTTAAAAACTTTTGATTCCACAGTTGTATTTTGATTTGATAAATAAATATAAACTTAGTGATTCGAGTTTGGAATTCTTATTTAGTCATGTTAAACTATTTCTAATAAATTCCCAACCCAGGGTTAACAATCAAGCTTTATATTTTTTCATGTTGAACTATTTCTAATAAATTCCCAACCCAGGGTTAACAATCAAGCTTTATATTTTTTCATGTTGAACTATTTCTAATAAATTCTCAACCCAGGTTTAACAATCAAGCTTTATATTTTTTCATGTTAAACTATTTCTAATAAATTCCCAACCCAGGTTTAACAATCAAGATTTATATTTTCCCCTGAAAATATTTTCTACGATTTACCTGCTTCATCATTGCGTCAATAACGATATACGTCCCTGTTCTGCCGACTCCGGCACTACAATGGACGATAATGGGGCCTCCGTCCTCAGGATTGGAGGCCACGGACTTTCTGATGAAGGAGAGGACGGGGAGGGTGGCCTCCGGGGTCCCGTGGTCCGGCCAACCTGAGGTTAATACTAATGAATTTCTTACTTAAAATGATGCGTTCAGTCGGTTTCTTTCACTCGTTGAAGTTTAATTTAAGCCGACTGACATAAGTTACGTGTATGAGTGCATTATTCGACATAATTATAAAATTTATCGACCTTTTGCAACTTTACTCACTGCAGAAAAAAAAACACCATTAGGAAAAAAATCTTCACAAAGAAAGATTTAAGATGCTTCAATGTTAATGAAGATATTAATTGTTGAAACATGTAAATACAGTTATATATAAATACTATTGCTGACAGAATTTTAAAAAAATTCTCCTATTTAAAATTTCTCCTATTTATACATTCACTAACATCTAAACCAACCCATATCATTTTTAATGGGCGAAGACTGAAAATTTTATTTTATAAGATATCATTTAAAAAATTCATAATTAGGAACAAAAAATGGCGCCGTAAGCGAAATTTTTTTTTGACTTAAAAGACTCAAAAAGAGTCAAAATTAATGACTAAAGACTAAAAAACTATATTTTTAACTTTTCACACATTATAGTTTATTAAAACAGATATTTTTCCTGTTGTGCACTAGGGTTTCTTTCCCTTAAGCATGTTATTGAGAAGCTATTCTGAAAATTCAGGGGGGGGGGGCAAATTCCCCCCCCCCTGGGTATAGAATGAAACCTGAGAATCTCAGGCGTTGAACGATACATAATAGGGTTCTAGCTGATGTTCCTGTATCATTGTCACGTAATACAGACGGAAATCACGTGACCAGTATACTGCACTACCATTGGCTTGAGTTCTGGTGACGTAATATGGACTATAATGCAATGTAATAATATTATCAATAATATCATAAAAATTGCAAAAAAAAATATAATAGGAGCAAACCTGAGATTCTCAGGCTCCTGTGAGATATCGTCGTTTTCAGATTGGTTGCGTATTTGTTGAATATGATCTGTTTAATACTACAACTTTTAAACAAAATTGCATATATATGAGTTTACGTATAAATTTAACACAGTTTTTTATCAATTTCTCAAGACAAGAACATCAGAAAGATGTTTCATATGTTTGGTTTATATTCTTAGGTTTCATCCTATACCCCCTTTAAGTTTTCCTTTAAGTTTTCCTTTACAGTCCTTTTAAGAAAAGAATTTGACCTGTGTAATGGAACTGGTTTACTTCACGCTCACTACAAATCCATTTCTTCTTTTTTAATTTCCGGTGCTTCACGCGCATTTGCCGCAACGTGTAGTTTGCCCGAACCTGAAAACATGTGGTATGTTTGCACAAGATAAATTAATAAAAGGTGATCGCAAAGTAACGAAACTAGAAATAAGACAACAAATCAATTCATTAAGGAATGAAGATGAAAAAAATGGAAGAGTTAAAAGAATAAAAATGTTATTTTTTGGAATTCTAAGGAAACGGATTAGTTGCATCGAACCCTAATTTTCTCATCCCTATACCTTTGCGGCCTGATGGTGTAACCTCTAATACTTAGAATTTTGACTAGTTGATCTAGTAGAGAGAGTTCGTTTAAAATACAAAGCGTCTTCTAATGCAATAATGCAACGAGGATTAAAAGTTGTAAGCGAGCAATCAGTTTCTTTAAATCCAAAACTTGATTTACCTCTTCTTTGACCAGTGTGACATCAATTTGTCCGTAAGTTGCGGTTCCTTCCTAAATAGTAAAACAATTTGAAATTTATAATTTATAATTTAAATTTTAACGCTTAAAGAATAATCTTATATCCCTCTTCAAATTGGATTATATCTGAGCTTAACCGTCAAAACACACAAACTAAATTTACACGCAAATTTTCAAGTTTGAACTACTAACATTTTTACAATTTTTCCATAATAATGTCCTTCTAATAAACAGGGACAATGGACATTGTCAATGCAGAGGGGACAAATTCCAAACCGTAAGTAAGTTCCAACCCTGACAGTCGGTGTCAGGTCTGTGACAAATCAGAGTTCTAAAACATTCTTCCCCTGTCTTTCCAGCATAGATCTTTCATTTGTCAATTTTTCCCAAAAATGAGAGGTTGGAAAAAAACCTGGGTTTAAAAAAAACAGCTCATTGGGTTTTATTTTTTTTAATTGAGTCTTTTTTGTGAGACTTATTTGGGTTTTTCAATATGGAAGTAGTTGAAACCTACAAAAATTCATACAAATTTATAATAATAAGACTATTTAAGCAATAGGTGAACTTTATAGTTATGAAAAATAAAAATATTGTTGTGCTAATAAATACTCTTCAAATACAATAATATCCCCTCCCTTCTTCTTAGGAGGCCTTTGCCCTTTATAGATGAATACTGCAATTTTTTTGTTATTAGAGTTCTGTGAATTTCAGACTACTTCTATTTTCTCACTTGGATACGTATTTCTGATTGTGGGTGGGGCAGTGGGGCTACTCAGATTAATCGGTAGATGTTTATATGCTTCAGAAGAAACTTCAGATCCCTCACACATAAGAATGATAAGGGATTTTATATCCTTATTCTATCGAAACATATTTTGAAAACTCATGAGAGGAGAATAAATGTGTCAGTTTTAGTGCTGTAAACTCCCTAAAAATCAATATTGTTGATAGGAGACGTTATTTTTTTGAAGAGTGAAAAAGGGCATAAAAAGAAAAATTCTAATAAAACCCAAAAAAGTCCACTTACAGGTGGTTTTTTTTAAGTGGGTTTTATTGGCTGGGTTTTTTCATGCCAACCCTGCGAAAATGTGTCCATGATATAAATATCCGTAAAAAACCATTTGGCCAATATCTGCTAAAATATACTATTATGCTAATTCTGTACCTTTGTCAAATATCTTCTTGAAAAAAAATCAACCTTTCCATATTTTTTTGGATAAATATCAGCAGCCGCTAAAATAATTACCTTCGGCCAATACATGTCGCACTTTCGTCTCCCCCTCTCCACTAGGTTAGTTATCATAACAATAACATGAACCCTTTGCTCCCAAATCATCCGCCAAAATGAATCAAAGGTTTCATCCAAAGGTCCCTGGGATCCTAAAATTATTAGAATTATATTAGAATATCTACTTCAGAAGAAAAGTCGGAACAAGACTTGAAGAAACTGTTGACGCAACTTCAAGTAACCCATCATTTATTAGAGTGGCCTGTCTAATTAACAATGGTACCCTTATCCTCTGTCTAATCATTAATGGGAAAAGATCTTTAAAAATTGTAAATTATATCAGTTTCCTTCATTGTATTGGCAGCTTAATGGAAAACCACATACATAATCTCTCTCTCCTTATATGCAGGGTCACTTAATCAAACAAAGGATTGAAGGGTAGCGTTTTCAATCTGACTCTCCGTATATGTAGGGTCACTTAATCAAACAAAGGATTGAAGGGTAGCGTTTTCAATCTGACTCTCCGTATATGCAGGGTCACTTAATCAAACAAAGGATTGAAGGGTAGCGTTTTCAATCTGACTCTCCGTATATGCAGGGTCACTTAATCAAACAAAGGATTGAAGGGTAGCGTTTTCAATCTGACTCTCCGTATATGTAGGGTTAGTTACAAGAAAATTAATTTTTTTAAATTTCTGGTTCATTTTTTATTTTAGAGTTACCTATATACGCTTGAAATTTCTGGAAACCGTCAATATAATTAGAATTGATATAATCAGATGTTTTCTTCTGCCCTGGTAGGACCGACAGCTGAACTCGACTATGGTCGTAGGCGACAATATTCAGGTATCTAAACAACACAACAATATTCAGGTACCTAAACAACGCGACAATATTTAGGTATCAAAACAATACAACAATATTCAGGTATCTAAACAACACAATATTCAGGTATCTAAACAACACAATATTCAGGTATCTAAACAACACAATATTCAGGTATCTAAACAACACAATATTCAGGTATCTAAACAACACAATATTCAGGTATCTAAACAACACAATATTCAGGTATCTAAACAACACAATATTCAGGTATCTAAACAACACAATATTCAGGTATCTAAACAACACAATATTCAGGTATCTAAACAACACAATATTCAGGTATCTAAACAACACAATATTCAGGTATCTAAACAACACAATATTCAGATATCTAAACAACACAATATTCAGGTATCTAAACAACACAATATTCAGGTATCTAAACAACACAATATTCAGATATCTAAACAACACAATATTCAGGTATCTAAACAACACAATATTCAGGTATCTAAACAACACAATATTCAGATATCTAAACAACACAATATTCAGGTATCTAAACAACACAATATTCGGGTATCTAAACAACACAATATTCAGATATCTAAACAACACAATATTCAGGTATCTAAACAACACAATATTCAGGTATATAAACACCGCTATATTCCGGTATCGTAAAATTTTTTTTGCCGCTGAATTGCAACTAAAGAATTCAGGACATTTTTTATAATCAAAATATGTTGTTTACTGGAAAGAATTCATTTTGGCGAGAAACTTAACCTCAAAGACAACATATAATGTTGAATTATACTTGGGATCCATTTAATTTTGATGCAGATGAGAATCCGAATCCGGATCCAGGTCATGAACAATTCTTAAAGATTTACTGATTTTTTTTTAACAAAGCAGAATTGTGAAATTATTTTCCTTTTTTTCACTTATTATTATGCTAGAACTTCAGAGATCAGGAAATTGTTCAGAATCTCTCTTATTTAACCCTATCTCCGCTGGGGTACTTGAAAACCAGGATACGCTGGGGGGGGTGGGGGGGGGGTCAAATTGACCCCCCCCAGCGGGAATAGGGTTAAACAGTTCAGATTTGGGTTTTGAGAATAAAAAGGTTTTTTTTTGCCGTTTTTGGTTGATATTTTGCTCCTTGGCAATGGGGATCTATATATTTCTGCGGATCCGGATCCAGGAAGCCAAAATCTTGCGGACCCGGATCCTAAGCACTGGTCCAAATATTGAAAAATAATATAATTTTGCTTAGAAATGAAATTAAACTGGTTTAAACCTGTTTTTATGTTTGTTGTCTGGGTGACTTGAATGTTCACTGGTAGCATTTACTGAATCTACGCTGTATCTCAGTATCTCATTATACTCTCGACTAAAGCAACAAATTCAATTTAATTAATGGCATGGGCGTACACAGGATAACATCTAGGCCAAACATATGTTTTCCCAGGGAGTAGGGAACAGAAAAGAGATATAGCTGACGCGGTTCCCCTACCATATGATTATACATGCTTTGCAGACGGTACTTTATTTAAATGAAATATTTAGAATATGTTATTGCATACGCGGTAATTGTACATTAGACAAATATTTCATATACAATTGAAGTATACGTCAGCAAAGCATGAATAATAATATGGTAGGGCGAACCGCGTGAGTTATATCTCCCTTCTATTCCTTACTCCCTGTGTTTCCCCCATAACCCCTCTAATAGAAAGGGTGAATACTTTCTTGAAAAATCATTCCCCCCCTTTGAAAATAATGGGCGTACACAGGATAACATCTTGGTGGAGGAGGCCAAATATTTGTTTGCCCCCCTGTTAGCAGGGGTGGACACTTTCTTGAAAAAAAACATTTGAGTTTTTATTTGCTGCTGAATTGGGAAATAACTGATTTATGGGGAATATGGATGAAATTTTCGGTTAAAAATATCAAAAAGGATGTAAAAAATTTGACTTTCAAGGTACAATTTATCATTTATTTCCCTACAGAGAGCATAAAAATCATGAAAATTTAAACCCCTGCCTAGAAAGAGGGGTGAATGGTCGAATTCTTAAATTCACAGACAATTTTTCCAGTTTGAACAGGTAAAGATTAGTTTTCTAGGGGGACTGGACGCTATAATTAATATTATTAACCTTTTACCTACAGACAGTATAATGCCCTGTAGGTTATAATATAATGAAAATAGGGATGAGCTCCGTCACTTGCTCTGGTCTATATTAAATCTATTTAGGGGGCTCCCCTAAATACGCTTTAATTGTTTGAGCCGTGTTATAAATTTTCTAGTATAAAAACGAGAATATCTCAAACATTACTGGTCCAGTAATTGTGAATTTTTACCTGGAACCTATATCACTGTCGGCGTGTAGTTTAGCTACATGATCCGGGAAGATTACCTGAAACCTATATCACTGTCGGTGTGTAGTTTAGCTACATGATCCGGGAAGATTACCTGAAACCTATATCACTGTCGGCGTGTAGTTTAGCTACATGATCCGGGAAGATTACCTGAAACCTATATCACTGTCGGCGTGTAGTTTAGCTACATGATCCGGGAAGTCGACAACATTAACGGGACCATGCTCCCCATCAGGGCCTGATTCCAGGGATCAATAAAATTCAATTTTCTGAATTCGATGAGATTGGGTTGGAAAATTAGCTTTCAGACGGAAAATACACTTTCCATGTTGTGAACTTATTCAATATTATTGTGTAAATAAAACATTTACGCCATGAGTACTGCATTGGAGTGTTAAATGGTGTAATTCTTTTTTTAGCAAATATATTTAAGAAACTTTCAAAAATACAACCCCTTGCAATATTAATTTTGCAGGTTTTGTGTCTGTTAAAACTTGATCTTTTGCCACAAACTCTTATATTTCAATCCCTATATCTTTGCTACCCGATGTCATAGAGCGTTGATACTTTAAATTATGAATTCTATAAGATCAACTAATCTAAAATTGAAATATCAAAGGTTTACATGCTATCAGGTTGCTAAGACAAAGGTATCAGAAAATTTTATTTTTTGGCAAAAATCAAGTTCCTTAGTCAATAAATAATAAAAATTGTGATTGCGTGAGTTTGAATTTTCTGGATTCCTCCCTGGTTCTCCCTCCCAGTCCGGTATACCAACAGGTGCAACTAGTTTAGGGGGGTCCTCGAGGTAACAGTAGGCACTCTCACACTGCTTCTTCCAGACTAGATACAGATATTTATGTATTTGTGTATTGGTGCATGAAATTCAACATAGGAAATGTAAGATTATGCATATTGGGAGGAATAACATCAAAAACGTCTATACTATGGCAGGTCAACCGCTGCAAGTAGTAGACAATGAACGTGATATTGGTGTCATCATCAATGACAATCTAAAACCATCACAGCAATGTGTCCATGCGTCTAGAAGAGCTTCAGCAGTTCTCCCCCAAATCTCAAGAGCATTTATGTACAGGGACAAAAAGGTTTTTCTTCAATTGTACAAACAATTCGTTAGATGTCACTTGGAATTTGCTATACCTGCATGGTCACCATGGCTAGTTGGTGACATTGAGGTTTTAGAGAGAGTTCAGAAAAGAGCTGTAAACATGATAGTTGGACTAAGGAGCAAAACATATGAAGACAAATTAAGTGAACTTGGTCTTACAACCCTTGAGATCCGTAGGAAACGCTATGATTTAGTGCAAACCTTCAAGATTCTTAACGGCTTTGACAAAGTCAACCCGTCAATTTGGTTTCGTACTGTTGATAACCAACACACTAGACTGACGAGAAATACTTCCTACAATAAAAACCTGATCGCAACAAGGTTTAAGACAGATATTAGACGGAATTTCTTTTCTGTCAGAGTGGTTTCCCTGTGGAACAACTTACCAATTGAAGTCAAGGAGTCCAGGAATGTCACCATTTTTAAGACTAAATTGGAGGAATTAGTCATTTAATCTGTCTTTCTGTGCTATTAGGAACTGTGTTATGAAGCATCTAGATGAATAACTTATCGAAAAGTCACGCAGTTTCCAGAGGACACCACAGACGTTTGCGCCATGGACCTAGAGGTCTCCTGCAAACCACCACACAAGTAACAAGTAAGTAAGTATTTGTGTATTTGTGTATTTGTGTATTTGTGTATTTGTGTATTTGTGTATTTGTGTATTTGTGTATTTGTGTATCTGTGTATCTGTGCATCTGTGTATCTGTGTATTTGTGTATCTGTGTATTTGTGTATCTGTGTATCCAAGTATATCCAAGTATATCCAAGTATATCCAAGTATATCCAAGTATATCCAAGTATATCCAAGTATATCCAAGTATATCCTTGTATATCTTTGTATATCCAAGTATATTCAAGTATATCCAAGTATATCCAAGCATATCCAAGTATATCCAAGTATATCCAAGTATATCCAAGTATATCCAAGTACATCCAAGTATATCCAAATATATCCAAGTATATCCAAGTATATCCAAATATATCCAAATATATGTAATAAAATACATTTAGAAAACACTTACAAAGGAATCCTAGAAGAGAGACCAAGAGGAAGAGAAGAGCTGACACTGCTCCAACCAAGATTCCAATGGATAGTTCACTGCTTAATCCTGGTCCTAAACAATAGATAGTTCACTGCTTAATCCTGGTCCTAAACAATAGATAGCTCACTGCTTAATCCTGGTCCTAAACAATAAATAGTTCACTACTTAATCCTGGTCCTAAACAATAGATAGTTCACTACTTAATCCTGGTCCTAAACAATAGATAGTTCACTACTGGTCCTAAACAATAGATAGTTCACTACTTAATCCTGGTCCTAAACAACAGATAGTTCACTACTTAATCCTGGTCCTAAACAATAGATAGTTCACTACTTAATCCTGGTCCTAAACAACAGTTAGTTCACTACGTACTCCTGGTCCTGAACAATAGATAGTTCACTACTTAATCCTGGTCCTAAACAACAGATAGTTCACTACTTAATCCTGGTCCTAAACAACAGATAGTTCACTACTTAATCCTGGTCCTAAACAATAGATAGTTCACTACTTAATCCTGGTCCTAAACAATAGATAGTTCACTACTTAATCCTGGT
>NW_019396523.1:89059-105384 GCF_000591075.1 Eurytemora carolleeae
TAAAGCCATAGTTAAAACATTTTCATTTTTGGAGGTCATTAGAGGTCGTCAGAGGTCATTAGAAGGTCAAACACTAGATTTGTTGCTGCTAGTGTATTCCTGGGGTTCCTAGCTTTCGTTTGATATGCATCAAGCCATAGTTAAAACATTTTCATTTTTGGAGGTCATTTAGGTCATTAGAGGTCGTAAGAGGTCATTAGAAGGTCAAACACTGGATTTTTTGCTGCTACTGTATTCCCTGGGTCCCTAGCTTTCGTTTGATGTGCATAAAGCCATAGTTGAAATATTTTCTATTTCTGGAGGTCATTAGAGGTCATTAAAATTCAATTTGATTTTATTTTAGGAATTTCGATCACTAATTAGGCGTGCACCCAAAAAATTGGAAGATTTGAACCAAAAATGAAGGCAGGCCCCCCCCCCCCTACATCAAATGTGCCAACTCCACCATCCCCTTTTTAAAAACTAGCTCGCGTGGACTAAAAAATCGAATTTTTAAACAAAAAAATAGATTTTTGAAAAGAAATCTTTTTTGAAGAAAAAAATAGATTTCTTGAATTCCGCAATATTTACCTAGTTCCCCGGCTTCACACCCTGTAGCAGAAAGATAAACGGAAACTTCCTCTGACGCTTCTCCCTAAAAATAATACAGTGGTCTCCAGAAAATAGCAGAATAATTGTTGTCTTTTCTTCTTCTTTTCATTAGGAAATGTTGTAATGGATTTAGTATTTGTAACAGATATATTTCTAGACCTAAATCAATTATAACAATTACAAATAACAAAATCCTTAGTAAAATTCCATAATGGAAAGAAAAAAAACGAAAAAAAATCTTCGAAGAACATAAAAGTTATATCAGCGCCTCAATCAATTTTTGATCGATGTCAGACATTTGAGACATATTTGACACATACGTAAAATCAATTTTTGAAGCAGATTTTGTTCAACTTAAATTCCTTGATTAGTCAGTAGTTGTCTTGAGAAAATGTCTCCTCTATTAAAAACATGAATCGGTAATTATTCAGGGGTGTATACTGTATACTGTATACTATACATTCAGGGGTGTATACTGTATATTGTATACTATATATTCAGGGGTGTATACTGTATACAGTATACTATATATTCAGTGGTATATACTGTATACTATATATTCAGGGCTGTATAATATTTACAGTTTACTATATATGCAGTGTATACTTTTTGCACGGAAGGGGGGGGGGGACACGGTGATCTAGATGAATGGATCATCCCAACCTCCTGGAATATTGAAGATTTTGTCTACAGCCTCCGTCATGAATTTACTCGTTTCGAGGATGCTGAACAACTTGGATCTGAAGTAACCTACAGATGTGTACGATGCAGGAACTGTAACAATTGTAAAAAAGGTGAATCGTTAGAATCAGCATCACTTAAGGAAGAACATGAACAATATTTGATTGATCAGAGTGTATCCTTCGACTCTGTCGGAGGTTTCATGATCCCTCAGCTTGAATTCAATGCAGATCCTAAAGAACATCTTCAGCCAAATCGTTATCAGGCTGAAAAGATCCTTGACTCCCAACTCTGCCAACTCTTGAAGAATGAATCTGCACGTCTAGACGTCCTTGCTGCTCATGCAAAACTAACCTCTGGTGAGTATGTCCTACCTCTCTCTGAACTGTCTCCTGAGGAGAAGAGGCTTGTCGAGGATAGTTCCGACTCTGGATATTTTATACCCTGGCGTTCTGTATGGAAGGCTGGTTCTCTCTCAACTCCGTGCAGAATGGTTTTTACCCCTGGTGGAGAGTCTCTGAATAATATCCTCACCAAAGGTGAGAACAAACTTGCACAGATCCCTAACCTCATCAACAACTTCCGAGTTGGAGCAGGAGCCTTTGCCTGTGATCTGAGGATGGCCTACAACCAGGTTCGTTTAGATCCTACATGTTATCGTTATCAAAAGTATCTGTGGAAAGACGATCTTGATCCTTCTCAGCTTGTGAAAATCATGATCGTTTGTACTCTAATCTACGGTGTGAAATCCTCAGGAAACCAACTCTTCTCTGGACTCTCGAAGGTAGCAGACTACTCTGAAACTCACCTCCCTGAACACCAAGCTGGTGCCCAGGTCCTACATGAGGATGGTTATGTTGATGATATTATACACTCCGATCCTACCCTGGAAATAGCTCGTTCTACTGCTGCAAGTCTAGATGTTGTGATCGGTCAAGCTCAACTCTCCGTCAAAGCCTACACATTTTCTGGTTCTCCGCCATCCCCAGAGGTCTCAAAGGATGGAGTACATGTAGGTTTAGTTGGCCTCTTGTGGAACCCTGAAGATGATATCCTTGGCCTAGATATCAAGGAATAATATTTTGGTAAAGCCATGAGAGGTGTAATACCTGAACTCGTCTCCAGTGACATCGTAGAATCTTTAAAAAAGAATTTCACGAGAAGAAATATGCTAGGTAAAGTAGCTGGTATATACGACCCTACAGGATTGGTTACAGCTGTTACGTCTAGACTCAAGCTGGATCTCCATGATCCCTGCCTGGAAAACTTGGGCTGGGACGATCAGATACCTGACTCCTACCTGGAGAAATGGTTAGCCAACCTGGACGACATCCAATCTCTCAAGGAGATAAGATTTTGAAGAACTATCATCCCTCCTGATGCTTCCTCCCTGGATATAGAACTCATCGTTTCCTCAGATGCCTCCAAGTCCATCGCCATCGCCTCCGTTCATGCCAGAGTCCCCCTTACCTCCGGTTCGTTCAGTTGTCAGCTCCTCACTGCCAAGAGTAAGAAAGTCCAATACAACACCATCCCCCGCACTGAACTCCAAGCTGCTGTTGTCTCCACCTCCCTCGCCCACTCTGTCAAGCATAACCTCCGTTCCCAGATCACCAGCTCCATCTACGTCTCCGACTCCACCATCATTCTCCACTGGTTGAATCAAGATGAGCGTCCTCTGGAAACTGCTGTCAGAAACTCTGTGATCGAGATTAGAAGACTATCTGATGTTCGTCAATGGTTTCATATTGATGGAACCTTAAATATAGCTGATCTTGGAACCCGTGATGCAGCTGTCTCTGATATATCTCTGGCAAAATGGAAAACCCTGGATGATTTTGCCGCGTTCTCAGATGCCTTTGAGGACGATTAAAGAAATAGATCTTTCTAGTGAAGAGAAAAGGATTGCATCTCAAGAACTCAGAAATTCTGTCCTCTACAATGATCTCCCAGAGATGATCCCACGGTCTCTGAGAGGTATAAATTCTACAATTATATCTACGATCCAAATAAAACTCCCTGGTCCTCAGCTGTGAGAGTTTTGTCCTATGTTCTCCGATTTCTCCGAGCTTGCAAGCCCCTTTTGGTCTCCGCCCTGGTTTCCTCCTCCAGCTCCAATAGATCCCATCACAAGTATCTACCCCTTTCCCTTTCTCTGCTCCGATCGACCTCATCTCTCCGATATGGATCTCCAACGAGGTGAAAATTATTTCTTCTACAAAGCTACACTAGAAGTTATTAAATTCTCCTCAGATAAAGAATACAAGGATGCATTTATTATCAAGAATGAGATTTATCATTATGTTGGATGGATCCTGGACAGCCAAGAAATCCTGTCTCCGGAAGAAACCATGCTTGATCTCACCCCCCTCTCCTTTGTTTGCCCTATCGTGGATTGGTTCAGCCCTGTCGCCTACTCTATAATGCTCCACTGCCATGAAACCATCAGCCATCATAGATCTGCAACCTCATCTCTCCTGGAAACTCGATATATTGCTTATATTCTCCGGGCTAGGGATTTAGCTAGTGAGGTTGCGAGATGTTGCAGGTTTTGCATCCGATAAAAGGCTAAACTTGTAGAGGTTGAAATGGGAAAACTACACCCCTCTTGTCTCACAATAGCTCCAGAATTCTACTGTAGTCAGGTGGATCTCTTCGGACCCTACACCTCCATCTGTGAACATCAGTACCGCTCTACTGTGAAGATGTACAGGGTGGTGTTCAAGTGCCCCGTGACGTGTGCCATCGCCATCTATACAATGCAGAATTACACTACGGCTGCATTTTTACAAGCCTATACAAGATTTGCTTCCCGATATGGTCATCCTACTGAACTCAGGATCGACGAAGGAAGTCAACTACTCTCGGCCTGAAGAAATGCTGAGCTCTCCATCATGGACATCACCAACTTTCTCTAGGTTCAACATCAAGTCGGTGTTAAATACTCAACGTGTGCAGTTGCATCTCATAATGCACAAGAAATGGTTGAACGATCGATCCGTGAAATCAAGAAACTCCTCAACAAGGTTTACAAGGGTCTCCGCCTGGAAATTATGTCTTTTGAAACCTGCCTCTCCTGGATCAGCTCCGAGCTAAATAATCCCCTGATCTGTCTCAGCTCTAGAGTCAAGAACCTGGATCATGTGGATCTTATAACTCCATCTTGTCTCATCCTAGGAAAGAATAATTGCCGAGCCCTGAGTGGTTATGCCCATGTTTCTACCCCCTCCCGCCTGATCAGCCAGATGAAAGACGTCTACGACTCCTGGTGGAAGGTCTGGAGGACCAAGAAGCTCCTGGATTTCATCCCTCAACCTTCTAAGTGGAAGCAAACTAATAGTGATATAGTGATCTTTCTGAAGAGTGACTCCGAGAATCGTCTAGGTGAACCTGTCTGGAGGATTGCGGGCATGAAGTCTGTCAACGTATCCAAGGACGGACTCGTCAGGACCGCAGTGTTGGAGTACAGGAACCTGAGCCAGAAAACCCACCGTACCACTAATTGGAGCGTTCGCTCTATGGTGGTGGTCCACCTAGAAGGTGACCTTGATGTCCTCCAGTCCCTTGAGCAAGCTGCTTGGGGCACAGAGGACACTTCTTTTTCAGGATCTGCTAAGGAGGATTAGCTGAGGATATGGTGATCCCTGGATTTGATAACAAAGTGATCTATGAATGCCTATATACAAAAAAATTCAGTGATTAATCATAAATCCAGGACTCTTCACCAATCCATTAATCAACAAAATAAACGTAAATAAGTTCTTGTGTTTAGTGTGATAATATCAAAGTAACTGTGAATTCTCTGAAAACACCTGAACACTTTCCCTGCCGCCAAGTGTAAGATCTGAGGATCTTTATAAACTAATGTGTGTTCAGGGTGTTCAGCGATCTCAAAGGAATGTTATAAAAGTTTTCCTTAATTGATTTAGAGGTACTTCTGAACATCTCTGTCCTTTTTTTTCTAAGTTCAATACAAACCAGGGAAAAAGGACGATTAGGATACTCTGTAAGATCTGAGGATCTTTATAAACTAATGTGTGTTCAGGGTGTTCAGCGACAAGACGTTATTCAGCGTGTTCAACCAGGAATTCTCTACAAACAATCGATCAATCACACAGAACTCTACATGCACAATATTCTACATTTAATCACATGTTCAAATCTTTATAATTAATTGAGATTTTTAATGTAAAACTATTTAAAGGCCAATTTTTATAAAATAACTTGATTTTGTTTTATTATGAAGAACCTGGGTTTTATGGTTAAGAATGTTTTATAATCTAACCTATATATAATATTTAGCCCAAGCCTATAAAATGTCTAGTCTAAGCCTATGTAACCTGTATTAGCCACGAAAAATCATTATTTAAATGAGTTTTTTCTTTCTTTCTCCAGGTCTGAAAATCATCAGTAATAAATGCTCATGGCTAATTAATGTTCAATGCTCTCTACACAATGTTGCCAAAGTTTATTCCTACGGATGGTTCGTAGAATATATGTAGATAATTGTGATTGTTGTGATTTCTCTAAATAGTTCCGGGTTCGTCTCCATGCATTAAACCAGGTGAAAAATTGCAAATATCTAAAATGAGCTTAATTAACATCCTGACTTCTCACGAATCTTTCAACATAATTCTCATGCTAGGCTGGCACGAATCCTGTTGATATATAACCTTGCCTTGCTCTGCTGACTCGCGGACAAGTTCTACTTTTTTTCAACATGCAGATGGTCTCCCCTGTGTGTTTGATCTCTGAGATGAATAATTTCTCTCCTATTCCCACCTACTAATCTTGACACCCTGAGTCTAAGGAAGTCCACATAAAGGTGAGGATCAAAGCTCACAACCTTTGAGCTCTGGAACTCGGTCTAATTATCTTAATTTAGACCTCCGTTGTCAAGACTCCGACATCACTGGAAGCTGAGTTATCCTTGTTTCTCTGGATCCTCTGCTGATACTCCAGAATATCCTGCTGGTACTCTAGACAACACATCTACCTCTACAAAAGAGTTCATGCTCGCTCTTATGTTTGTAGTTATTACCTGGTCTCCTATAGGTAAAAATGAGCACAGTGAAAATGGTGAATTTAAAACTCACCTAATAAACAATACTCTCTAGCTCTCTACCAAACCTCGCACTATCTTATGCTCTGAATCTCCTACTGCTTGAGAGATAATTGCTGAGGAAAACGCCATGCCTACAGGTCTTACTGCAGAAATGGAACGTGCCGCTGAAATCCGGGAACACCGGAAGATACTGGCAAAAGCTTGCACCATCTGGCATGAGGAGTATGAAATTATATCTCCCGCCAACGCTCCGACAGATGAGATCAGATACGCAATCTCTATCGCGAAGGAGTGGAAGGATAAAATCTTAGACTCTCGTACTGAATGTGAAGATATTCCTGATACACTGGATCTACGTGAGAGGGCTAGTGTTGCTAGAGCTGGTTTAATCAAGTACATCTCCGAGGCCAACTTAGAACTGAGAAAACTTGAAGATAAAGCAGTTGAACGTGCCTTGACTCCGCAGCTCAATACTTCTACTGAATCTAACGGAAATAAAGCTAAGGCAGACAGAGTTATTGCTAACTCTGAATCATCAATTGGTCAAATGCAGAGTCTAGCAGACGACCTCTTGAGACTAACCATGGAGCCTCCAACTAACCAGCTAGAGTTTCGAGGGTTTCAGGAAAATGTCAAATCTGCCCGTGAAGAGGTGACTTT
This sequence comes from Eurytemora carolleeae, assembly GCF_000591075.1. Lineage (NCBI taxonomy): Eukaryota > Metazoa > Arthropoda > Copepoda > Calanoida > Temoridae > Eurytemora > Eurytemora carolleeae. The sequence continues at coordinate 96,057 of NW_019396523.1, forward strand.
GGTTAAAAATAATGCTAAAGTTTTAATTGATCTCGCGTTTGAATGTGATCTCGGTGATGAAGGAAATAAACTTGAATCTGCCTTCAAAACCATGGAAGAGCGTGAACGTGAACTAATAAGAGCTCTACGTGAACATAGAGCTAATTATGCTGTCCTGGCTGACTCCAAGCTTAGTGATATTAAACCTCCTAGTTTCTCTGGAGAACCTAATGATCGTCTCGACTTCTACAGCTTCAAAGAAGATTGGGACAATTACGTCAACATCAAAGGACCCTCTAAAGCAGAACAGCTTCGAATCCTGACTAAACAAAGCCTAACTGGTGTTGCCCGTGCCGCTACTAAACACATGGAAAACATCGACGAGATCTTTGCCCACTTAAAGGAATCGTTTGGTAATGCTAGTGATCTCTTCTCTCGCCGAGTGGAAAACATTAGAAAGCTGGGTATCTGCAAAGGTTCAAATGAACAAAAGAGAAGATGGGCTGTTGAGGTACGTGCTCACCTCTTAAATCTTGTGGACTTGTCTAAGAAGCATGAGAAATATGAGGACTTGTATACTCACCACATAGTTGCGGAAATTCAGGAGGGATTCCATCCTGATGTTTATAAGGACTTTTATAAACTTGTTCGTAGTTATGAAGGTGTTGCTACTAGGAGGGTTGTCTTTGAGCTCCTCGTCGACTACATGGATGAGGTGGTAGATCTCTACAACCATCAACACGCGTACAAGCTGGACTTTGGTGTCGACCCTAAGAAGTATTACAAGTCTAAGTCTGAAGCTGAGACTTATACCCTGTCATCTGGCTCCGACTCCTCCGATGCCTCCGGTGAACCTGAGACTTATACTCTGTCATCTGACTCCGACTCCTCTGATGCCTCCGGTGAACCTGAGACTTATACTCCGTCATCTGACTCCGACTCCTCTGATGCCTCCGGTGAACCTGAGACTTATACTCCGTCATCTGGCTTCGACTCCTCCGATACCTCCGGTGATCTTGATGCTCTCCAGCCCCTTGAGCAGGCTGCTCGGGACGCTGAGAGAAACTTCCTTTCAGGATCTGCTGAGGAGGATTAGCTGAGATTATGGTGAACCCTGGATTTAGTAACAAAGCGACCTGTGAATTCCTATATACTAAAATTTCAGTGATTAATTATAAATCCAGGACTCTTCACCAATCCATTAATCAACAGAATAAAATAAAACAAGTCCCTGTGCTTAGTGTGATAATATTATAGAAACTGTGAATTCTCTGAAAACACCTGAACACTTTCCCTGCCGCCCAGTGTAAGATCTGAGGATCATTAAAGGATAAAATTTTATTATTGTTATGAATATAATTAACCCTGGACTGATTTATTGTGTTTTCAGTTCACGGTTGAGTCCTGTATAAACTGCCTACCTGAAATATATACATAAGATTTAATCAGTGCAAATTGAGGTGAGCTGAAGAGAAAGAGTTCATGCTCGCTCTTATGTTTGTAGTTATTACCTGGTTCCTAAAGGTAAATTTTGAGCAGATGCTGCCGGAGCTGCCTCGGAGTTAGATCTTCTAGCTCCAACTTCGTGCAGAACATGCTCCAGACTCGGAGCTGTTGGAACCTTCTCTAGATCCCTGTCTCGCGGAACTCCTGTATCCCCACGAAGTAGACCTCTACGCTTCCAGGGTGCTGCTGGACATGTATCTCGGACTCCTCCTCCTTGTCCAAGCACTCGTTCATCAGGACTTCCTCTAAATTCAAGTATAGCATTTAGCCCTGCTTCTCCTACCTCTGACGGACTCGGAGAATGGAATAACTCTGGAAATACTACCAGTTCAACACATTTCGTTATATCAATCATAAACACTAGTGATGAAAAATCTGATAGTAGCGGAACTTTAATTCCTGGGAGTGCTGATAACTCTGAGGAAGAAGAAGAAATATTATTATCTCCTACTGCTTGAGAGATAATTGCTGAGATAAACGCTATGCCTGTAGGCTTTACTGCTGAGATGGATCGTGCTGCTGAGATTATCGAGCACTAGAAAATACTAACTAAAGCCTGTACAATCTGGGAAGAAGAATATGAAAATATATCTCCCGCCAACGCTCCAACCGATGAGATCAGATCTGCGATCTCTATCGCGAAGGAATGGAAGGATAAAATCTTAGACTCGCGTACTGAATGGGAGGATATTCCTGATACACTGGATCTATGTGAGAAGGCTAGTATTGCTAGAGCTGGTTTAATTAAATATATCTCCAAGGCCAACTTAGGGCTGAGAAAACTTGAAGATAATTCAGTTGAACGTGCTTTGACTCCGCAGCTCAATACTTCTACTGTGTCTAACGGAAATAAGGCTAAAGCAGACAGAGTTATTACTAATTCTGAATCATCAATTGGTCAAATGCAAAGTCTCGCAGACGACCTTTTGAGACTATCCATGGAGCCACCACAAAACCAGTTAGAGTTTCGAGGCTTTCAGGAGGATGTCAAATCTGCCCGTGAGGAGGTGATTTTGGTTAGAACAATGCTAAAGTTTTAATTGATCTCACATTTGAATGTGATCTTGGTGATGAAGGAAATAAACTTGAATCCGCCTTCAAAACTATGGAAGAGCGTGAACTTGAACTAATAAGAGCTCTACATGAACATAGAGCTAATTATGCTGTCATGGCTGACTCCAAGTTCAGTGACATTAAACCTCCTAGTTTCTCTGGTGAACCTAGTGATCGTCTCGACTTCTACAGCTTCAAGGAGAATTGGGACTATTACGTCAATATCAAAGGACCTTCTAAAGCAGAACAGCTTTGGATCCTGACTAAACAAAGCTTTGCTGGTGTTGCCCGTGCCGCTACTAAACACATGGAAAACATTGACGAGATCTTTGCCCACTTAAAGGAATCGTTTGGTAATGCTAGCGATTTATTTTCTTGCCGAGTGGAGGATATAAGAAAGCTTGGTATCTGCATGGGTTTAAATGAGCAGAAAAGAAGATGGGCTGTAGAGGTACGTGCTCATCTCTTAAACCTCGTGGACTTATCTAAGAAGCATGAGAAGTATGAAGATTTATATACTCATCATGTGGTTGCAGAAATTCAAGAAGGTTTCCACCCTGATGTTTACAAGGACTTTTATAACTAGTTCAGGGTTATGAAGGTGTTGCTACCAAGAAAGTTGTCTTTGAGCTCCTCGTTGACTACATGGATGAGGTGGTGGATCTCTACAACCATCAGCATGCCTACAAGCTGGACTTTGGTGTCGACCCTGATAAATATTACAAATCTAAGTCGGAAGTTAAGAAGACAACCTCGGTTCCTCCTAAGCCTGCTCCGAAATCCAAATCTTATACTACACTCTCTGTCTCCTCTTCTGTCGGCTCCGGCTCCTCCGGTCCCTCTGGTAAATCTGGGAAAGGAAGAAATAAATCTAAAGGTAACATGGTCCACGTATCGTCTACTTACACGGATCCTGCTATGCGTCCCTGTAAGGTCTGCTCCGGTCACCACACCCACGTCTTCTACTGTGAGAAGTACATCGCCTCCAATGTCCTGGTTGACCGTTATAAATTAGCACAGAAGTTTCAAGCCTGCTTCCGTTGTCTCAGAATGGATTCAGATATTAACCTCAGTGAACGTGCTAAATGGGAAGCTGCTCATGATGTAAACTGTCAGAGTGAATGGGTTTGTGAAACCCAACAGTGTGGAACTCGTCCCAAGAATCGTCAGTGGCACTTCACACTGTGCGCATGGCACGTTGAGGAAAACCAGAAGCACCAGAAAAACTTTATAAAAAATCTGGATCAGTCTCAGATTAAGCCCGAAATTTCCTTCTTCTTCAACAGCCCAACCTGCTACACCCTGAACTCCATCTCCAAATCCACGCCCAGGTTACACCACAACTCCGATCCCAACTCCAAGAACCTCGATGACTATGATAATCCCTCAATTTTCATGCTCCAGGAATACAAGATTAACAATAGGAAAGCTCTCATGTTTTACGATTCTGGATGCATGGGAGCAGCTGTTTCTGATTGCGGAGCTATTCTTTTTGATAGTATCTGTGTGCGTCCTGGTCCTACTACAATGAATGTTGCAGGAGGAAAGACTTTTGAGATTGAAGCTGGTGAGGAAGAGTTTCTCCTGGATCTTGTAGCTCATAAAACAAAGGCTACAATAAACCATAAGATTGAACTTACCTCTGGAGAAATACAAATTTATGGCAAAGATGCATAAAAAACCATAAGATTGAACTTACCTCTGGAGAAATACAAGTTTGTGGCAAAGATGCATAAAAAACCATAAGATTGAATTTACCTCTGGAGCTCCGCGGCACGTGATCTCCTCCCTTTGCTCTCGTCGGACTGAGAAGAATCCTTCCTGCTGATCCCTTCGCGGTCTTACATCCTGGAATGAAAACATTTTACACTAATAAATCTCGTTTCATATTTTCAAAAAAATAATCAAGTAGCCAGATCAAATCAATAATGTGGGAATTTTCTATCAGCTCCAAGGTTAATTTGAGTTAATATTCTATAACCGAGGTTAATGGAAGTTCCAGCACACGATCAAATTCGAGCCGTGTATTAAAGGGGAGAATAAATTTGAATTCGTTTACCGAGTTGCATCCCTTTAAAACATAATCAGAGTAAAAATGATGTGGATAAATATAGTTTTTAATATTGTGAAGTTATTAAATTTTCTATCCTTCATCTATGCTAAATAAATCCGCAAATAACCTAAACAGAGAAACCGAAATTGAAAATAATCAATTTTAGCTAGAAAAGTTAAGATATGTCATTCATCTATTATCCGGCAAAAATGTAAAGGATACCAAACCGTTGTAAATCGGACATGCCATTCTATAAACGGAAATTGAAATTACGTTTACAGTTCATTTGACACGCCAATTAATGATAAACTTAAAGGTTAAGGAATGGTGCTCCCCCTATGGCAGGGGGGGGGGGTGATTACATAAGATGATTTCAAAGATCAACTGTAGACTGGACATTAAACAGGATACCTTTTTGTAATGATCATTTTCCTTATCTCGTTTCCAAACTTTTCCTCCTTCCTTCTCTACATGAGGGTTGTGAGCCATCGAGAGTAATCTCTTCTTTCTATCCCTAGATCTAGAAACCATGGTATAAAATATAATGTTAACATACATATCACTACCTCTCCCTTGAAGTTAACCAGGGTTTAGCCATAAACTTTCACTTTTAATTGTCCGTCAAAATAAGATAATATTTTCAGATTTAAAAAACTTTAAAGTTAAAAAGAAATATTCTACCATTAACCAATGTTAGAATAGGTATTTCGACTAGAAGGTTCTCAACTAACTCCCAAAATAAGTATAACGGTAGTAACATTTTTTACTAATAATTAGGATAATTGTGACTAAACATTTAGTATTACCATCGGCCTGAAAAAATAATTGCGGTTTTTTTTGTCAAATTGTGCATTTTTAAAATTATTTCGATAAATCCCAAAAAGTTGAGTATTTAAGTCTAATTAATTATTATTTTGTATCCTTTTTAGCCATTTAAAATATAAGCAAAGTCGCCAGAGGACAAATATGAATTTATGTAATATTTTAAACATCTAACCCCTCCTCCATGTGTAGAGTAGAGTGTAAGGTACCTGGATCTACCCCTATCCCCAGAACTATCTGTAGACTCGGAATCACTTCTCCGTCTTCTATGTTTCCTACTCCTTCTCTCAGAACCACTAGAGTCAGATCTATGACCCATCTTGAGTTTTTAATCTGTTATTATTTCTTCTCCACCGGTTTGGAATTTGTTTTTAACCTCTATGCACTATCTTTGCATATCAAGGACCTAGAAAATTATGTAAAATTTTAGATGTTAATATTTCTGGTTTTTATAAGCAAGGCATCATAAGATAGGATAAGAAAAAGATCATGAAAGATCCTCAATGTGGGATCCCCAGACCTCCGTCCGAGTTGATATATTCCAATCCAAAAAAAAATATAATATAAAATATTTTTTTACTGACTTTTAAAAGGTATGGACTTGAATGAAATTGGGATTAATTGATGTCAGAATTGCCCAACAAGAACAATAAAACCGAGTTAACCTTACTCCGAGTTTTCAGTTGCTGCGAAATGCGCATACTAGGAGTAAAATTATCCTACCTGCTCCCTTACTTGACTGATCTTGTCCGTGGATATTTGAACCCGTTCTTGTTGTTCTCCGAGCTGTGCGGTCAGCACGGAAATACGGTCAAGCTAGATTAATAGTACTAATTAATTACAGAGAAATGAAAAGAGGTGTAGTAATTATTTTAGGACAGTAGGTTTTCCTTATTATAACTTGTAAGTGTACCACCCATCATTCCGACAGAACCGGTTCCAATCATAGGTTTTATATCTTTAATATTAAAGTTTACGTATAGCAAAAATCTATTATAAATTCTTTCTCTTTTGCTGCTAGTAACTTTTGACGATACAAATGTATGGCAAAGATGCATAAAAAAACCATAAGATTGAACTTACCTCTGGAGAAATACAAATTTATGGCAAAGATGCTATAACGATAATGAAAATAATAATGATAAAAATATAAATAACAGTAACAGCTGTAGTAAGTTCCACAATGTTGATATAAAATTCCCAACCAAGTTTTCCCAATTTTTATTCATAAAATGTTATGAATAGGAATTCTAAATGTGGGGGGGGAGCAAAGTGATTAGGATCCGTAATTGTTGTTGAAACATGTTCTAAAAATTAGCTGATTTTTTTCAACATTCTTTTTGACTTTGATTTGGATCCGGTCTAGAATCCGGATCCATTTATTTTAGATCCAATCACCCATGTTGGAATTAATTTATTTATGAGATTGTAAATAAATCACCTTCTCCGGGTAGGAGCTGAGTACCCATCTCCTTATGGCTGAGTATAACCTTCTGTGGAAGAACTGGTCCAATAAACTCAGATTCAGAATCAGAGTTCTTTTTCCGCTGAGCTTTAACAGCCTAGACGTCAAACAGATATAATAGCATCAGAAAACAGATATAGTACAGGGTGTCCCAATAAACAGATATAGTACAGGGTGTCCCAATAAACATGGGAAACCAGTGACGAATTCGACATCGTCTTTGTTATGAATTATCATTGTAATACATGATTTCAAAACCCATAATATTATTATGTCTGCTAGAGTTTATTTTATGAAAATGGTAAATGGGTGCAAAAGATGTGTCTATAATGTCTCTGCAAGATGAACATTGAAGACGGACAAGTTTACGCTGTTTGTGAATGTTATTGTTTTACTAAGTACAACCGTATGCGCAGTCAAAACAAACAAACAAATTGTAAACATAACAGACGAAACTCTTACAGGTTACAGCTTTCTCAGCAGGTATCACTATACTATATCAAAGAATTATTTAAAAAGATGATATCGAATTCGTTACTGAATTCCCATGTTTTTTGGGACACCCTTTAGCATCAGGAAACAGATTGGGAGACAACACAAAGATCTGTTGCAACGCAGAGGTATTTATTTTTTTGAAGAATTGATTCAAATGATTTTCAAAGATTTGGGAAAACATGGAAAATTTTACACCAAACTGGCAAGTTTATTCACACTGTAAGAAAAGGTTTTTGAAGAGGCGGTAGAGAGGGGGAATTTATTTTAAAGGGAGTGACCGGCTATGTAAGGTAGTTGAACTGAGAATGCAGTGTTGTGGAAAACTTCTTTCGGATTAATTTGAGACATATTAAACTTTTTAAAGATCTGTAAATCCTGAGTTTGAGCGCAAATTCGATGTTCAAAACTCCTACTTTGGGGTGAATACGTTTTTCAGAATTAGTGTTTTTAAATTATAACGACGACTTAAAATGTAAAAAAAGTTCTACAATAAACTACAGACGTCATGTATAGGAACATGTTGAGAAAATAAAAATTTATCTTATCATCGAAAATAAGTAATCTTGTTCAATTATTAGTTTCTATTTTCTCATTATTCTGGTTTCTCATTATTCACAAAGATCTTCGCAGATTTTCTATAACTATTATTGAAAAGACGACATTTGAAGAATTTGAAGAAATCTGCGAATAAATTCAAAGAAGATAAGAAATTCAATATTATAATGAAAACGAAATAATCGATTTTAGCATTGATTTATTGAAAAATTTCTTTTGAGAAATATGTTCCTAACCATCTAATTAGACTACTGTATAATTTTTACTTTATTTTTCAATGTCGTTATTTAATAATAATAAAAAACTAATTTTGAAAACGTATCCACCCCCAAAGTAGGAGTTTTGAACATTGAATTTGCGCTCAAACTCAGGATTTACAGATCTTTAAAAAGTTTTATATGGCTTAAATGAATCCGAAAGAAGTTTTCCATAACACTGCATACTCAGTTCAACTACCTTACATAGCCGGTCACTCCCTTAATAGGAAAATATACACTCCTTTCCGTTTGACTGTTGTAAGCAATATGAAAATTAATCTAAGAAATGTTACCTCTAAAACATCCTTCTCAACCCATTCATCATCACTGCTCTCACTTGAACTACTACTGCTTGATTTCTTCTTCTTCTTCTTGGATTTCTTCTTTTTAGACTTCTTCTTCTTATCCTTCTTCTTTTTGTCCTTCTTTCTCTTCTTTTCTTCCTTTGTCTTCTCGGCAATATCAGGTTCACTCTCAAGATCTGAATCTTCTCTTTTTACAGGAGATCTTCCCCAAACCTAGAATTTCTTAAATGTAGTTTTAGTTGTATAGGATGTTGAGTAAATAATGGGTATCAGCTCCGCTCTTCAAAAATCAGGTTTATTCCATTTTGATTGCCCGGAGTGGAAAACCTTTTTTTAAAATTGGGAGAAAATAAATGAATTAAAAGAGAAAAAATGAATTGTTGGGTAATGAATATAAAAATGGTGAATAATCTAGCCAACCTTCCCATCCTCACAATTTATACATAACAATTACACATAACTTGTTAAAAAATACAAATTTATGGCAAAGATGCAAAAAAAACCATAAGATTGAACTTACCTCTGGAGAAATACAAAATTGCAAAGATGCATAAAAAAACCATAAGATGGAACTTACCTCTGGAGAAATACAAATTTATGGCAAAGATGCATAAAAAACCATAAGATGGAACTTACCTCTGGAGAAATACAAATTTATGGTAAAGATTCATAAAAAAACCATAAGATTGAACTTACCTCTGGAGAAATACAAATTTATGGCAAAGATGCATAAAAAACCATAAGATTGAACTTACCTCTGGAGAAATACAAATTTATGGCAAAGATGCATAAAAAACCATAAGATGGAACTTACCTCTGGAGAAATACAAATTTATGG
>NW_019396523.1:106145-207600 GCF_000591075.1 Eurytemora carolleeae
AAAAGATTTTATTAATTTAGTCCAGTCTTAGACCTTTGCATAGGGCGAGGACAGAAAATCGAAGAAAACAAAAAATAATGGATTAAAAGTTTACACTTTTAACCCCTAGAAAATCGAGTAAATAAAAGAAAAGGATTAAAAGTTTTCACTTCTTAACTCTCAGAAGATGGATGATCTATTTAATACCTGTTGTGAGGTGTTATTGATGGATACTTCAGCTGCAGAGAAGTTTCTAACTGTCTGTCCAAGGATATCGTTAGATCTGGATCCTTTCTGTAATTGTCGAACTAGGGAACCAACACTTGTAATATTAGCCTAAAATATCGTATTATTTAAACTTGGAAACCAGCGAAAAAAACCCAACATGGATATGTCCCCTTTTAATTTTCCATTAGATTAGGTTTTATTTAAAAAAGGCCAGATTTTAATTTAATCTGATCTCGTAAACGTTGCTAATAGGATTAATTTAAAATAAAAATACATTTTAAAATTGCGCATTTTCAATGTTGCAGCATTGCTTTCATAGAGCTAACATTGCTTGTAGAAAAATGTGTAATGAGTACTATAAACTATATAATACACCGGCGCTCCTCCGTAAACAAAATATCAAATTTAGAAGTAAATTTCTTCCACTCGGAATGACAAATTAAAAAATGTTTTTAAAAGTAAAAGATGAAAATCCTCCAAAATATTTTGAAAATGGAATTGTTAACACCTGGACACGCTCTGAAAGCTTCTGTTTTGAATCCTGGAATAAAATCTTAGCACTTGTGCTTGAGGCTGATGCCATAATATTTACATCTGAAACATTCATTTGTAAAATTTAGTCGGCATGGTAAATGGCAAAATAAAACCACATAGCAACATAGTACATATATATTATGCAGCCAATGTTACAATGAAAAATGTAGAAAATGTTTGTTTACATCTAATACAACGTTTTTGTGCTTCAGCAGCAAATGATTAAGCAGCATCCATTTTATATCTGTTGTATATTGGCAACAAAAATACAATAATATTCGGTAGCGTTAAAATATTATACAACAGAAATCACTTAACAACATCCCAAGTTTAGTGTGGCATATTTTGTGCTTCCCCAAAGGATTAAAAAATATTTTTGCACATAAAATCCACGATATTTATGCGTTGAAATTGAGTTAAAATTTTCGATAGTGGCATTGCCACATTTTAGCTTAAATCTTACAAAATACATAAACACGTTTCAATCAAACACATGTATAATAAATACAGTCATAAAAATTTCAATAAAAAATATACAATACAATAAATACTTGGGTTCGGTAAATCACAGTATGAAATAAAATGCAACAGTGCGGTGGACAATCAGGATTTCGAGATTTTAAACAGATCTCCAGAAATACAAATTATTGTTAACAAGGAAATGTGTATCGTATGTAGCAGTATGCACACTGCACAGAGCCAGGCTTTTAAAACATTTTCCTTAAATGTAATTGTAAGATGAGGAGTTAAAATGAGAAAATAAAAGATGGATAACTCTAGAAATTAAAATGAATAATAACCATGATTGCAACTGAAAGTCAACTGTAAGTAAATCCAAAACCAGATCTATATATATCTATTAAATAGAACATACCTTTTCACCAGCCTTAATTATTAATAATAAAAATATAAAATATTAATAAAATTTATATAAATCTTAAAGAAGATCGATAGAAAATATCATAAGTTTTAGTTTAACATCGTTTAAATTTTTTTAAAGTTTTAACAGCTAATTACTAAGTGTAGATACAATTTTTATTTTGTGCCTGTAAAGGATGATTTTTAAGTCGATTTCTTTTTCAAATGTTCACCAAAACAAGGTACAACAAAAAGATAATTTTAATAATAAACTCAATATTGGATGACATTAGAAATTAATTATCTCCTGCATTGTTAATCTTTCTCTGCTGAAACTTTGAACCCGATATTTGGACAATTTGACTTTTTTACATCACATGGAGGACGAATTTAGTATTTCAAAAGCTTGAATTGTATTCTAAAAGATTTTCTCATATTTTTAGGGTCCTTCAAATTTAAAACAATTGGTCAGAAACCATAATTAAAAATTGTTGAAAAAATAATTTTAGGAAGAAAATGGAGAAATATTGAGAAAAATGCCGTATTTTGGACACTGTTCGATCTTTTTAAGGAAGGCCTGTAATTTTTTTCTAGGAATTATCAAATCAGGGGACATTAGTTCCAAAACTATCACTTGGCCCATTCCTAAAACTGAGTGTTAGAAATGGGCACAAATTGAAAGACTGGGTTTTTAGGATCCCGGCCTATTTCGAGAGTAAAAGTTTTGACCAAGAACACTGACGTAAAACAAATTAGAAGGACTGAGGATATTTTAACAAAGAAGAAATGATGATCTGATTCCAGGTTTGGTCTTACTGCAGGACGGATCCTGATCTAGGTTTCTCCTTTTCCATTCTCTCCTCAGGTGGAACCTCACCCTTCATCCTGTACTCCTCTAAAAACAAACCAGCTTTACTCACTCGATCCTTTCTGAAGACTATAAATTGTTCAACTCTTGTTTTTTACAATTTAAGCTATTAGACTCAGAAAATAATTAATAAATCCAATAAAAAATAATTCATGGGTTTAAAAAATACATTAAAAAAAATGCACCGATGCAAATTTCTTCTGGAATTATTTGTAGATTTACTCGTATGATATCTCAATCAGATCTCAATCAAAGCTTAACATCTTTAACTTAAAAACTTTCATAAAGGCTCTTCTTAGTTCTTATTTAAGTGAACAGAGGCCGAATTTAAAGAATTTAAACCGCGTCGCTGAACCGCCATAAACCGGTTTCAATTGAGCACCGGCTCAAATCTCGAATCACTGAAAACAATTTTTAAGTGGAACCAACCATGTTTGAGCCGCGTCTCAAATCTAAGACGCGACTGCTTCGGAGAAAAGAAATTGATAAATGCATAAATTACATAATAATGAAAAATTAAACCTGAACTATTTCTCCAGCCGTAGAAAGCGTAGATAAGAATGCCTACGAGGAGCCAGACCGAGAACCTAACCCAGGTTTCAGGAGATAATTTAGTCGTGAGGAAAACATTGGTCAGTATAGATACTGCGGGCAGAACAGGAACTAGAAGATTAATATTCTAACTAATCTTGGCAAAATATAATATTGTATCTTATAAAATCTATTTGTTAGTAGAAATCGTTATTTATACAAGAAGTAGGAAATTAATAGTACAGAAGTTCCGACCTACTAGTATAATAGTATAAACTCAAAGGTTTATGATTTTTAGTGAAATATTACTAACCTAGCGGAACCTTGAAGCTTAGACTAGAAGTATCTGATGGTTGTCTACAGAGTACAACAACACAGGAGATTAATTTCAGAGACATAAACACCATTCCAAGCTTAGCGTGCCATACTTCCATATTTACCATATGCGGCATCAGGCAGAAGGGTATAGTAAGGATTGTAAACATGATTGCACTGTGGGTTGCGACGTAGGAGGAGAGAGGAGTAGGACGGGATAACTTATCCAGGTTCAACATTTGTCTCATGTACTCCCGGCGTGTAAATACAAGCTTCTCGGAGGTTCGGAGAGGAAAGAGTTCTTCCTCTGACTCATAAGGATCCTGGGTAGATAAAGGAGTGTAGTCTCCCCCTATATCCGTGGCCCGGTACCTAAATATAATCTCTAAATTTGTGTTACCAAACAACCAAAATAAAAATCATTAACCCATGGTTAACGGGGTGGGACTAAGAAAGTAAATATCTTATTGCTTTAAGATGTCAAATCAAATCAAATCATGGGTGTTAGGGAAAGCTTTAGGCTCCACTCCACAGCCTGGAGTTTCAAGTCCTGACTGAGAGGTGGGTTTTCAGCCCGGATGTGTTTATTGAGTAACCGTAAAGGGGGCTAACCCAAGAAGGTTGTGGGAAGGGTTATATTTCTGTACCTGAGAAGTAGAACAGAGAGACTAACCATGGTATAAGCCATCAACGTTCCTATGGACATCATATCCACCAACTGGGCCAGATTAAAGGTTAAAGCCATCAAGCCAGATAAAAGACCTTAATATGCATAAGATAAAATATCAAATATCAATTCTTTTATCATCATAAATTAAAATGAAAACTGTGACTAAAAAGTACATAGACTCTAGGACTCAGTCCTATTAGCGGACAGGATCCGATCCAACAATACATCCCATTCTACGCTACTATGGTCGGCAGCTCCTGGCTCACAACTGGCGCATCAACAACTTTACCCCAGTACACTTAAAAAAGACTCCATTACTTTCCTAAAATGATCATCCTAGGTTTTACGTTTCTTGCATTTCATATGGAATATATAATCAGAGAAAAACCAAAATACAAAATAAAATAAAAATAAAATAATAATCAAAACAATTTTGTAAAAATTAAGTTATGAATGAGCCAGTTCTTTGCCACGAAACACCTGGTAACTCAATATTCATTAAATTTTCGTTGCTTCCAGATGGGTAACAGATGGGTAATGGGTGGAAACAGATCCCCCTATCCAAATTGCATTAGTTTTGTTTCCTTTCATAAAAGTCCAAAAAAGAGCCTTTGTTTTAAATTAAGAAATCAAATAATCGAAAAATACTTTTAAAAATATGAAAACTCAAGCAAAAATATCATCACTATTATTTAAGAAATGAAATGTATCAAATAAATACGAACAATTTTGAAATAGAAATGAATGGATCCAAGTATAGGATATTTAGTGTTATAAAGGTACCTGCAATTAGAATAACTAGAAGAGGAGTCTTGAAGTAGGAATGAATGGATCCAAGTATAAGATATAAAAGTATAAAGGTACCTGCTATTAGAGTAGCTAGAAGAGGAGTCTTGAAGTAGGAATGAATGGATCCAAGTATAGGATATATAAAGGTATAAAGGTACCTGCTATTAGAATAGCTAAAAGAGGAGTCTTGAAGTAGGAATGAATGGATCCAAGTATAGGATATATAAAGGTATAAAGGTACCTCCTATTAGAGTAGCAAGAAGAGGAGTCTTGAAGTAGGAATGAATGGATCCAAGTATAGGATATATAAAGGTATAAAGGTACCTGCTATTAGAACGAATGGATCCAAGTATAAGATATATGAAAGTATAAAGGTACCTAGGAGTGGAGTATTGAGGTAGGATTAGGAATGAACTGATCCTAGTATTGTATACATGAAGGTATAAAGATACCTGCTAAAAGGGTAGCTAAGAGTGGAGTCTTGAAGTATGAATGAACGGATCCAAGACAGCGTGGAAGTAAGCCATCATTCGCCATAGCGTAAACTATACGAGGCAACGGAAACATGGCGCCTGAATTTTAATGCATATTAAAATATACCTAATTTTTTATTGTCGCATGTTTTCTTTTGAATTTTATTTTCACCAGAATACTCATTAGAGGTTTATTCATCATGAATGTTAGTGCTGACCTAAAAGAGAGGTCGAGAGGCCGAACAGAGCTCCAACCGCCACAACCCAGGCAGCTGAGGGTAATCCAACCTCACGGAAAACATGCGGAAGAGGAGCATCTACATCCTGTAAAAACCAAAGAATTAGGGAGTAATTCAATTTACTGCCCCCCCCCCCCTCCCCACCCGAATATGTGAGGAAGGTTTGCGCAGAGTTGCAAGATAAATCGGAAGGATATTTTTATCGATGAAAAAGAACTATTAAGGTAAGTGCAAGATTGTGTAGGGAAACGAAAAGAGAGAGGGGGGGGGCAACTTCGGAGCTCATTAAATTGTATATTTTAACTATCCCTGTATAAGCTCACCTGAAGATAGTAGGGTAGCATAAGGGTCAACACACTACTTATCCCCATATAGGCCAAGCAGACGACAAGTAGAGATACAACTTAATAAAAGGAAAAAAATCATTTTATTGAGAAAAAGATTTTATTAATTTAGTTAAATAATTTTTAATCTTACCGATAGCAATAGGGATACTTTTCTGCGGATTTCTTGTTTCTTCACCGGTTGTTGCAATAGCATCAAACCCAACGAATCCATAGAAACATGTTGCAGCTCCGCTAAGCGTCCCACTTAAACCAAACGGGAAAAATCCTCCGGAACCTAACTTTTTCTCTGAACCTGGCTGAACGTCTAAACTCCAGTTGTTGAGATCAGAATGGGTGACCCCGGCAATGATGACGAACCCGACGACGGCCAGGTTGAGGACGGTGAAGATGTTATTAAACCTAGTGGACTCCTGAACCCCAATACTCAGGACCAGGGCAAGAAGTAGGGTTATCGAAAACGCAGTCCAATCTAGGGAAATTTATGTCTTAATTCAGGCTTATTGATGTGACCAAAAAAGATTTACTTAATATTACATAAAATGAAGCCTTTTGCTCATCTGGTTTTTAAATAAACATTTCAGATCCGAAATCGTCAGTAAATGTTATACCTGGATAATCTGCAAGGAAGGGAGCGTTCATCGGCATATATTCTCTAAATGTCGTCTTCATCGTGTTGTTAAGCAAACTGTCCAGATATCCTAAACAAGAAGTCTAGTATTACAAAACTTTTCACAGATAAAGGTTTAAAATAATCATAATCTCATTTATTCAGGAACAGAATTTAATGAATTGGAGAGGTCGTTAAACTACCCACCACCCGGTTCAAATCCTGAATCACTGATTCAAAGTTGAAGATTCGTGAGAATTCGGGTAACTAATTGGAGAATGAATAGTTTATTCAGGATTTGAACCAGCGGTAGGTAGTTCAACGACTTTTCAAAACTCATAAAATCCGATCCCAGTTTAATGAGTTTCACACCTGAGTAAGCTCTCGCAACACTGGCTGTTCCAATAACGTACTCGAGGATAAGGTTCCAACCGATCACGAAAGCTGAAAGTTCTCCGACTGTAACATAACTGTAGATATATGCACTACCAGCCTTAGGAACCCTGGCTCCGAATTCAGCGTAGCACAGTCCACTCAGGGCAGAGGCAATCCCAGCTATCAGGAATGATAGAACAACACTAGGACCTAAAAGTTAAAAAATTAAATCTTCTTTTAATTTACAGATTGTGGATCAATCCGGCATTAGTATATTAAGTAACCAAGTAACTAAATACCAAGGTGGCATTTTCCTCAGTTGTGATCTGTAGAACTTTGTAGAACGGAAAATGTTTAAAATTTAAATACGGTCAGACGAATAATGATCGTTGATTTTAAATACCTGCTGAATCTCTAGCTACTCCCCCGGCCAGAACATAAACTCCTACTCCTAGGGTCGATCCTACTCCAAGTAGTGTAAGGTCTACAGTGTTCAAACAACGAGCAAGCTTGCTATCTGACTCAGAAGAGTTCAGCTGTTTTCTCCGGGTAAACCTGGAGAACAGGCCGGGAATCATTTTTCCCATCCTGGTTTAATCCCAGACTAGAGAATGAAAGCCTAGAACATTCTAATCTGAAATTTAAATAATGATTTGTACTAGTAATAGTTGTTTAAACTTTCGTATTGTATTTGACCATCGATAACAACTTCTTCTCCAACAACCTCCATCCACTCCACTTCTTGTTCAACAACCTCACAATCTATCCGTTCTTTCTCCTCCACCTCCTCTACGATACTGATCTGATGATCTCCTGAGACCTGATCCGGGAAAATGGAATGTTCATCTTCTTCCAGAACCTGAGCCTCATGCTTTATCTGTTTCTCCTGATCAGCCTCCTCATCCTCTTCAGTTTTTTCCACAACAAACTCAGCATCTGCTCGGTGTGACAAGAGAACACGTGTAATTGAAGAACTTGTATTCTCGGTTCTTAATCTTGGTCTTGCAAATTTCTGATAAAAATATATCATCAGTAATTTCATCTCAATACTAAAGACAAGTAAACTTTTATATTTTGATTATTATGGATATATTCTGGACACCGCGGTTATAGTTAGTTTAGGGGGGGGGGGGCAGAACAAGCGTGTAATGCATTGTTTGGCTTTACTTTTGATAAATTAAGAAACTAATGAATTTCCAATCGCTTGGCAAATTTAGGATGCAAAATTTACCTTATTGGTCGGTAAGTTTTTACATCCTAGAAGAGAGTGCCGTCGGAGATGGGAAGGACGCCTAAATAAAAAATAATCTCTAGTTTTTGATTTAACAACTTAAAAAATCAACTTAAATTGCGATCTTTGCCTGGGGGGTCTTTTTATATAAGTTTTAGAATTTTTTTGTTAAATATGAACCTTACTAAACCAAACTAGAATAAAAAAAACATACTTGTACGAGGCTCCACAAGACTGGCAGACGAATGGTCTGAGACCTAGGTGAGTGTTATTGTGAAGGTCCAACAGAATCTTACTGGTTGCTGCATGAGAACACTGAATTAATTAGACATTATGTTTTCCAGTTTAATGGTTTGAACCGTCCTTGCTCCAGATCCTAACTACTTTACTAAATCCTATATCATATTAAACAGCCACCTGCAAGATTTGCGCAAGTCACTCTAGTGGAGAAACCAAGAAACAAAATAAATAGTTTTCAGAAGCAAAAACCTGATTATCTAATTAATACTTGATCAGACAAAGCTTTAAAGGGTACCGCTCTAAATCGGACATGCCACTCTGTATATATAAGTTCCCCGGATATTACATTAACATAAGATCTCAAACAAGATGTCATTCCTAACAGAATTACTTCCGAACTCCATCTTTAATTTTGTAAGTTCCAGTCCCCATTCATCTTGAGTAATTAGATCTGGTCTTAAATCTAGGCTAGAGAATAATGAAAATAATTCTTTACAACAAATAAATCACCTGGGTACATTTAAATTTGCGTTCATCCATATTTTTATGCGTCTCCATGTGCATATTCAAGTTGCATTTCACAGAAAATCCCTTCCCGCATTTTTCACATTTGTAGGGTTTCTCTTTGGTGTGGACTCGTTCGTGAGAGTTAAGATGAGCAGGAAATCTAAATACTTTATCACAGAAACTACATTCATACTTCTTAACATCGTGCAGTTCCTCGTGGTGTTCTCTTATCTGATG
Organism: Eurytemora carolleeae; assembly: GCF_000591075.1. Taxonomy (NCBI): domain Eukaryota; kingdom Metazoa; phylum Arthropoda; class Copepoda; order Calanoida; family Temoridae; genus Eurytemora; species Eurytemora carolleeae. Next base: position 115,174 of record NW_019396523.1, read on the forward strand.
GTTCTGCAGAGCTTTTAAGGTTCGGAAATTCATGGCGCATGCGTCGCACATAAACTCTTTGGCCTTAAGAAAATACATACATACATTATACTTCTATTATTAGTTTTTTGAAAGATTATGTATTTTTTCTAGAATTGGGCAAAATATCAAAAGTTTTTATAACTTTAAAATACCGTAACATTCACTGATGTCTTTTGATTAAAATCCTTTCCATTAAGGGTAAAGATTAGAGCATACTCTAATTTTGAGAATCCCAGATTTTATTGTACATTTTTTAAAATGTGAAAACCTTGCGGAAAAAAGGTTAATCTTAAGTAGCCTCATTCCGTTATTTTGTATAAAATGGCACTAATCTATAGAGCTGGATAAAGATGTTACAGTGGAACTTTTAAATGATGGTTCAGTTCTTAAACCGTAAAAAACAGCTTAATCTTATTTTTGCAATCTACCATTGACCTTTGGAAATATTGAGAAGGAATTATATGAAGAAGACGGTTTAAACAAAAGTTTCGAAAAATGAGGAATGACAGTACCTCTGAATGAAGAGTAAGATGACTGGTCAAACAGCTGCTGTTGGCGAATACTTTGTCACAGTACAAACAGTAATAGTTGGAGGGAAATATATTTTTATGTTCTTGTCTCTAAAATATAAAAATTATTAGAATATATCATCAGAGGGAAATATATTTTTATGTTCTTGTCTCTAAAATATAAAAATTATTAGAATATATCATCAGAGGGAAATATATTTTTATGTTCTTGTCTCTAAAATATAAAAATTATTAGAATATATCATCAGAGGCAAATATATCTTATGTTCTTGTCTCTAAAATATAAAAATTATAAAATATATCATCAGGGGGAAATATATCTTATGTTCTTGTCTCTAAAATATAAAAATTATAAAATATATCATCAGGGGGAAATATATCTTTATGTTCTTGTCTCTAAAATATAAAAATTATTAGAATATATCATCAGGGGGAAATATTTTCTAGAATATAATTTCCCTGTACATGAAAATATTCTATTTGAGGGGACAAATGAAAATTTGCATTTTAACTGACAAGTTTTCCAATATTTTATACTTTTCCTCCGAAAAAAACCCAGTGATTTCCCCCATTTTAGCTAAAAAAAAAGAATTTATGGATTATGAATAATCATCATCACCTGATGTATGTTTCTAGCTCGTCTACTTTGAAATATTTGATTACATATTTCACAAGTAAGGTTGGGGTTCAAAGAAGTCAAATTCTTCCAATTCGTCGTTTTCTTCACCGCCGGTTTGCTAGAACTGAAAATATCGCAATCTACAATTTCATGCGTAAAACATGTTTTTGGACAGTCGAAACTAGCATTACAGACTCGGCAGGATAATGTAGGGGCTTGGTTTTCTTTAGCGTTGGATTCATCATTATCTAGGCTTCTGGAGAATTTTTTCTTTGCTTCAAGATCAAGGTTTAATTGTGGATTAATATCTCCAGGTTCAGGTTTCCGATACAAGGACTCTGCTACAGACTCGGACCTAATAATTAAAAATATTTTTTACCTAAAAATATATCTTTCACAAATCTCTCATCCCCATGTTAGGAATTATTTTCAAAGTTTGTTTAACCCTTAATTAGGAAGGCAAATAAATTATGTAAAGGGGAATATAAATAATGTAATAATTCTGGGAAAAAAGTTGAAAAGTTATGAAACAATTGTAAATGCTCATGATTTACCCGAGATTAGAAACTGGAGAAGGATTATTCTCCGGTGGTTTGGGTAAAATAAACCTCAGAGGGGGAGTATGGCTCGCACAGGGAGGAGAATCTTCATCCTAGATATTTACAATTAACTAAATTGTTCTATTAAATGTATTTAGCTAATAAAATACTCACTATTTCATGCTTTTCTTCCAACTGAACCGGTTGTTGTGAAGTTGGTTTAAGAGAAGCCTGGAGCATGAAGAAGTCAAGGTTTTGTAAGAACTCGTCCAAGGACTGGTCTGGTAGAATTACAACCTCAAGCTCAGGGTTATCCTCTAGAGCTGGGAAAAGAAACCCAACAACCAATGAATTTATTTTTATACTCTGATCTTTAAACCTGAGTTCAATATCACTGAATATCTCCAGGTTATCCCTGATAAAGTCCATAATATTCTTAGTATTACCGAACTCATCAGAGTACCCGGAGTCAACAAATATAGTCCGTCCTGAGAGAAATCCGTAAACATTATCTTTCTCATCCTCATCCTCTTGTATGGATATACGAATACGGTTTGAATCCTTAACCTTCTGGAACCTGGCGGAGTCTGGTCTTAACCGGATACGACCCATTCTACCTGAAATATAGATAGGTGCATAAAATTTCAAAATTTATAAATCTGTGGAATAAATTTCATATCACAAAAAGTCGGCCGACTGGTGTATCACTGAATTCATCAACACTCTAAACTAATAGCAAATGATGATTACAATAAATGAATCTTAAACATGGTAAAATATTAAATTCTTCTTCAAATTATGGCTAAAACCCCAAAAACTTCACAATATCCTTTAAAAAACTCAACCTCAATCAACATTCAAAGATATTTAACTTAATATTATATAGATGTGAAAGGGAACCTGACTTGGAACCCCTGTACCGACATAAAGCAATTTAATAATTATTTTTACCCTGTCCAAAAAACTTAACTATAATTGTTTTCATCATTTCAGAACATTTGATCATTTAGTAAAATACAGGTTGGTACAGTTGGTACTCCTCACTACCAAATCGCCACTACACTCTGTAAACCCCTTTAGATTATTTTTCGGCCTATGATCAAAAAATAGCTTTATATAATTGGTTTAAATATTGCAAACGAATTGAAATAAATACAAAACTCGCTCAGGTATAGAGTACAGTTAACAAAAACTTAAAAACGTGAAACGGATTCATCATATTGCTGGCTTCTCATCATTCTATAGATAAGACAAGGGTGTTAGATCTGTAGGAGTAGTTTTATCTGCTCCGGCGTCTTACTCAGGGTTCCAGGTTCGTATCCGTTATTAGGATCCGTTACAGCCTGAATACAAAGAACTTATTCAACATTTAGAATTTTTTAATCCCAAATCCTTCCTATAAAAAAAGTTCATTTCAAATCCCAATTTAGTTCGACATTAAATGGAAAAAGTTTAAGGAATTTATGTAGGAGTTACTGATTTTTCCCGTTCACTGGAGGTTCTCTTTTTTACGGTGGAATTAGATCTTGCATAGGTAGGTTGTTTATCAGTTAAAAAAAAGTGGTTTCCCATTTTTATATCCCTAGGAGCCTAATACGCTAAATTCTTTTTTACTTATCATATAATAATAAGATCCCCTCCCCTCCCCCCCCCCCCAAGTGTAAAGGTTTGTACCTGATAAAGAAGTGTGTACGATTTCACTAATTCAAGATGAGAGGATATCCGGACAGTTTTTCTGTGCTGAGAGGAAACCAACCATCTAGAGTAGATTAATAAATTTAGTAATTCTTAGAACTCTAGTGTGCAGCAATCATTCTAGAATCCATTCAGGCAAAAGCAAGATTTATAAAATCAGAGGCCAGGACTTAAGTATTGTTTATCGCTTCAGAAATGACTAATCCGTCTGTCAGATTTGTATAATGCATTCTGGATAACTCTAAATAACGAAAATATGCGACAGCTGTATTTAACGGATTTAATATTTAATCGCTACAAATTAAATGAAAACTGTGACATCCCGGTGACTTACATCAGAAATCGGTAAGTTACCTTTCCAGCAACGACTTAGATAGGAATAGATTAGCACAATCTACAGATAGGGACAGTTTAGCACTATCTACAGATAGGGATAGTTTAGCACTATCTACAGATAGGGATAGTTTAGCACTATCTACAGATAGGGATAGTTTAGCACTATCTACAGTTTAGCACTATCTACAGATAGGGATAGTTTAGCTACTATCTACAGATAGGGATAGTTTAGCACTATCTACTAATTCAATTTATTCCTTTCTTGAAGAAAAAGTCACGACTAGCGGGAAAACGAGACTTTTGAGATCTTGTTAAAGATAGATGAGACGAGGTTAAGATTATAATATCATTTTCCAAACCGTCTTTCCTAAATGCATTTTCCCAATAATGGTACCCCTTCCATGGTTGAAATGATCTTGGAAGACCATCATTTGGTAAAGTGTCTTTATGAAACTTCTTAAAATAGACATACCTTGTGGACGGAAGAATATAAAGATCAGGAGCGGAGAGAAGATTATCAAGTCTAGCCATGGCAGCTCCTATTGCTTCCCTATGAGTGCCAGGCACAGAGGAGAGTGAACTACCGTCATTCTAAAAAGCTCAAACTTAAGAGAAATCAATTTTTTAACTTTTTAGGTTTTTATAAATTTCGAGTTTTTTATTTTAAAGGAGAAAATTCGTAGCTGATAAAATAAAAGTTTCTCGAAAATGGATGAAAATACTCTACCTGTGATATGATGGCAAGGATCGGAACTAGTTCAAGATTAAGAAGAATATAAGAGGTTTGTTCTCTGACCAGATCCAGGATACAGGTTTCCATTCTCTTGTTCAGCTCAAGTAACCTCTTATCATCGGACTGGTAGAGGGAGAGGGTGGAGCGGAGAGGATGGAAGTTATTTAGCAAGAAAACCGCTGCATCTTGTTTAGGAAGTTTAAGAGCAGTTTCCTGTAGATGTAGAGTAAGAGGATCAACTACTGCTCGAACTACAACAGGTAGATCAGCCTGACTGGATTCTACGACAGAGTGTCCAGACAAAACATCTCTAAAAAGATTATTTATTTAAACAAAGATAAAATACTTTTTAAAAGTAATTTATAAAAGTACATCGATAAACAAAATTTTTATATCAAAACTGAGAAGGATTTTATTACAGAGCAGAAGTACTTAAAAGTAAAAATCAATCAATCACACACAAAAAAAAACATAATAATTAGGACGAGAGAGTATCTTGCTAAATCAATGAGCTTCAAATAAAAAAAATCTACTTAAACAATAAACAAAATACTTTTGAAGTATTCTTGGTTCTTTCCGTAGTCCTGAATTAAAGTTTTTCCGATTTGATCCAGAAAAAATTCACACCTTAAAAGTCCCAATAGCGACGATGTTGTGTAAGAAGGAGATAAATCTGAAGATCCGTCCCCGAGCTCACTTTTTGCTAACTGTGCTGTCACAGATGTTTGAAGCAAGGAGAGAAACTGTGAATATGACAGTTGTTGAAGTTCGCATAGAGTTGAACTCAGTACACTTGAACCTGCAACATAAAGAATATAAATCAATTTAGAATTTACAACATACATTTGTTATTATTAATGGAATTACTTACAACGTAGAATATCTGAAATTGTTCTATCGTAGAATCTGATGAGATTAGTCAGCTTGTAGAGAATAATTGCACTGGACTCGGAGACCAGGATCTGTTCTATCCTTGATTTCAGAGGTCTGCATACTCCCTCTGTTATACCGGAAAGAATACGTCCCGTCAGCTCCACCTTATCCGTCCTATCGCATAGTTTAAAAAGAAGCGTTATATTCTCCGTCTCCCCGGGGCAGATCTGATGCAACCAGGCTAACATATCTCCGACATATCGGGTAGGATCATGAGCATGCAGTTCTATAGGACGCGGAGTTCCTCCGGGACCTCCGACAGTTAGAGCATCCAGGAACTGACGAACTATATATTGTCTCCGGCAAGAGATGAACTCCTCGATAATGTGGTTGAAGAGAGCTTCTTTCTCCTGGAGATGAAAGAATCCTTGAGCAAGGTTTCCAGAATTCTCTCCAATCTCTATATTCCGTACTGCACTCTAAACATATTCATCCTTAGTCAATAACAAACTGAGTTTTTCATTCCTACTATATTGTTAACGTAAAAGTTAAATTTAGTAAATATTTCTATATACATTTGTGAATAAAACCACCGCACGTTTTGATTATAATTGCAGTCTGAATTCTTTCCTGATGTATGTATCTACACAATGACGACTTTTCTATACTAAGGATTTTGAAATAACTCTACTTTATTCCTTAGACTAAATAACTAACTAAACTTGCTACGGTAAAAAAAATATGTTCTTACATTCGGCATAAAACACAAGTGTAAAAGTTAGATTCATGGGACAATAAAGTTTTATTTGCTATTATCAAACAAGATTTTGGGTAATAAAATAAATCTATTCTATATTCTGTCTGTCTGTTTGTAGATAATAACGTCAAAACGAAAGAACCTAAAGGCCTAAATTTTATGTGGGGCCTCACATGACCCAAGGGAGGGTCTATGGATACTCAAAATTACACAAATGTGTGTCCAAAAGTTTTTGATTTCTGTAAAGTTTTAAAAATACCTGAGACCAACGATAAAGTCTGTCTAGTCCCAGCTCCCGGTATTCTTCCATTCTCTCCATCACACTCAACCCTGTAGCTTGGTGACCGGCAGCAAGCAGAACCTAGCATAGGAATCTCTTCAGAAGGAAATATTTCAGAGCATATCCCCCCACCTACCAAAAATGATTTCCAATTTTTTTTTGGGGGGGGGGACAAAAAGTGACTTCATTTTTATCGCGAGAACTTTCCGAAATCGTTTCTAAGCTAGTTTGGACCATGAAAATATTATATTTAAGTCACAAAAATATTAATATAAGATGGTTATTAAACTAAGATCTAATGTTTTAAATCCAAACCTTACAGTCCGAGTGTATCCGTTTAACTTTTTCCAGTACAAGGAAGAAGCTTGCTCCGATCCTATTAATCTCAGTTCCTCCCTTTAGCTCTTGAACCTCCTAAATGCGTAAAATGTCACAAAAAATTTCTTTTTTTATGTTGTACAAGCTGCACATTTCATAGGAAAGAAATTGAACCAAATATATGTATTCTCTCTATATCGGCCCCCTTTGCTGTTATTTTAGGACCCTGGAGAAAGATGAAAATACAGAAACCTGATTACAAACTTAAACATGTACTGTATACACTGTACACTGTACTGCAGTATGCCCTGATTCAGATTTAGTATGTCACCCGGGCCTCATTCCACTACATCAGAAGAATTCCTGCGCTCTATTATTCCCAGGCCTAAGAAGCCCTTCGGCAGCTGGAATCTTGACAACCCTCTTCTCAGAATGAATGAAGCGTGGATGGATTAATGTGCAGCAAGATTACAGCACCTGGTAGATCAATATAAACCCAGAGAACACCAAACTTTCGCAATAGAAAAAAAATCCGAAATTTGATCGTAACACCCCGATCATGTCCTGGGGACAACAAAATTCTCTTTTAGAAAAAGTATTTTTCTATCAGTGAATGCACTGAATAATTCTGGTTACAAAAATATATAGGTTTTTACGTGAAGAGAAGATAATCCTCTCTAAACAAAATCTAAGGCCGAATTAAAAGAATTTGAGCCGCGGGTTAAATTTAAGCCGCGGCTCAAATATTGTTGGTTCTACTGTAACTTGTATTCAATTGTTCAAGATTTAAGTCGGCGCTCAGTTAAAACCGGGTTTTTGGGGATTNGTTGTAAAAAAATCCGAATTAGTTAATAAGAGAGGCATACATTAAAGCAGTGCTTAGGATCCATTTACTTTTAACACGGCTGATTAGTATAGTATCAATCTTATATTTTTTGTATCTTTGTAAAATAAAGTATAAGAAAAACCGACTCGACGAATATATTATTTTCTAGTGGTTGCATTAAGTATTTTTCTTTCATATACAATAATACAACATTTTATACTGGTATTATTTTTCTTTTATCTTTTATAGCCTATTTCTTTTTTCGTTACAGAAATTAATAATAAAATTAACAATAAATTAATGCTTAAAGGAAGTAAGATATGAATCAAATCAGTATAAGATAGAAGCTGGGTTCAGTTTTTGCTCAACATTGTATAATACCAATGGTTGATCTCGATATACATTATTCAAGAAGTCCCAAAAGTCAGATCTTTTGAGTTGTGAATCTCAGGATCAGGCATTGATCTCCATATTATGCAGATCTACAGATTGATTTAATTCCTCTCGTGATAGTCATCCCAAGCAAGGACAACTTTAATTCAGGGATCAAGCATTGATCCTCAGATTTATAAGTGGTTACATTAGATATCGAGATCAATCGTTCAAGATTAACAATATCCACACTAAAGTTACGATCTCAGATAACTATAAATGTCATGTCTTAACATAAGAAACATCCTGGACAGACAAAATATCAATGCTTAACCTTATTTGTGAGAACTAGTCGTTCTCTCATCTTCTCCGCTAGTTGTTTCTGAGTGGTCAGTTTATTTCCTTCCCCTCGGAGCTCAGTTGTCTTCTTCATCAGTTCCTGGGTTTGTTTCTTACTCAGCTCCAACCGGTTCTACATCAACAAGCATAAATAAACATTGTACTGCAACCTTGTGTATTTTTGTAATGAACTACGTGACTTTCGGAAACCTTATAGAAATGACCTGAATCCGGATCCATTTTTTCCAGAGCGGATCCAGGATCCAGATCCGCATCAAAATTAAATGGATCCTAAGCACTGAATTGTGAATTAGCAACCATTTTCTATATTAAGATTAATAATAAAAATAACCTGCATAGATTTGCACGAGTCTGACATTCCCTTGACGTTATTATGAATCCCGTCCAGGCTCTCCTTGACGGCCTGGAATGCGGAGAGGAACTCATGATTGATCTCTAAACTACGTCTTTCAATCTGTCCTCGTAGGTTTCTCCGAGTCTTCAAGTTATTCTCCTGGTAACAAAACAGAAAGTTTTTAACTCTTGAGAGATATAACAAAATATAAAATGGAAGAGTGGAGTAGATGGAAAGGTCTGGATCAAATGAAACTTAAATTAATAGAATAAAAATGGGAAAAGCAGGGCTTGAATAAATAAGCCACAGTAAAACATAAAAGGTCTGGCTTAAGAATAAGATTGAGGAATAGAATTAGAACTAGGGTGAGTTGGGTTTAAATGATTTCCAATATAAAATATACCTTGAAGAATGTAGAAAGCTCCATGAGTGCATCCACAGTATCTCCGTCCTTCTCTAGTTTTAACTCTAACGTCTTCTTCAACTTCCTCGCCAAAACAGTTTCATTTCGTCCCTCGATCCCACCTCCTCCTCCTTCCTTCACCTCAACAACATCATCTTCATGTTCAGGCATATTCTATCTGAAATACTGGAAAATTTAATATTTAATTAATTCTGCCGTGTCATCTTTTCTTATTGTTAGATCTGTATTTTATTAGAATTGAGGGAACCAAGGCAACTGCAGCAGCAACAGCTGATCGACCTGAAAAATTCAATTGGTTTAGTTTTTATCAAGATTCATTCTTGCAAAACAGATGCAAATCTAAGATTGAGAATGAATGAGTTTTCTTACCCATATTTGCCCAGCTCATAATATCCGCTAGATCCCTGATATCCGCTAGGATTGCACCGGAAGTAACACACAAGTAATTGTACGGCATTAAGCCGAAAAACACGCTGAGAAAAAATAGATGCAATGGAACACCTAGAGAATGTATAAAACCATTAAAATGTTTCTATCCAGTAAACGCGTCTATTGTCTATACATTAAAGCAGTGCTTAGGATCCATTTACTTTTAACACGGATCTGGATCCTGAATCCGCACTGGAAAAAAAGGATACGAGTCCAGGTCAAGAGCATTTCTTGAATATTCTAAAAGAAGAGTTTTTAAAATTATTTTTCTTCCTTTTTTTTTGTTATTTTTACGTAAAACTATTCAGAGATAGAGAAACTTTTATAATCTCTGTTTTTTTCAACAAATCAGATTTAGGTTATGGGAGCAAAAGTTTTTTGTTTGCAATTTTTGGTTGATATTTTGCAACTTGGATCCGGATCCTGAGCACTACATGGAAGAATATCTATCTATTATTCTATAGTTCCAAAATTCAGCCTTAGCACTTAGCAGTATTGATGTTGTTATATCAACTTTGAATTATAAACATAATATATTAATATGCTAAATCCTTAAACAGGGAGATAACAAAGACATAAAAAAATATAAAAAAATTGACATTATACTACCTAAATAGTTAATTTCAGTTTGGGTCTATATTTAAAATAAAATACATCTTTCTAAAAGGATTTGATCTAGTTGTGACGCACATTTTGTAATGTAGATAAAAATTAGGTAGTTCTAATATTTTAGTACCTAATACACCGCTTGCCATGTTTAAAGCCCAGTTCGGAGACATCGGAAATAATCTGAGAAAGAGAAGGAAGAATGGTAGCTCCGCTTGGTTCTCCTCTAACTTCTTCTCAAACGAAGATATTCTCTCCGGGAAATAAAACCGGGCAGCTTCAGATCCGACCAGGTTGGCCAGGATATAGCATAAAGATGCTCCGGTCCCGCTTAGAACAGAGCAGAGAATAAACCCAGGCCAGGTTCCGTACAGAGCTCCAGCCAGGATATTCAGGAATACAGAACCTGGGACTGCAAAGGTTTGCTTGAATATGTACGCTGAGCAGAAGAGAAGGAGAACGTAGGTTGGATGATTTGTCTTAAAAAGGTTTAGGGTTCCCGACATCAGCTTTAAATCTTCCAGAGAGGAGGGGAACTTCAGAGCAATGTTCTAGAAAACAATAAGATGAGCAAAAGGCACAAAATGAGAGTAATAATGTGGGTCCGTTGTCCTATTGTACGATTTTTGGACACCCCGCCCCCCCCCCTTACTATCAATTTTGTACATGACCTATTAATTTTCAGCAAAACCATTTTTAATTATTTTGAATTATTTTAGGGTTAGGTAAGGTTATGATACTTTCCAGGCCGAGCGCCGCGGCTAGGACAGACTAGGGGGCCGGGCGCTACGGCCACATAACCAATTATTTGCATGTCACATATGAAATGCATGTACAAAATTGTTAGAGAGGGGGAGGGGAGGGTCCAAAAATCGTACAATTGGAAATTACCAATTTTGTCTCTCCTGTTACCATCATCTGTCATTTCTATACACTTTATTTATAAATTTAAAAAATCATTAAAACTATTTTTTTTTCAAAAAATCATTAATACTATTTTTTTCTAAATAATTTTTGAACGGGAGATAGGTAAAAAATTTAGATCTTTGCAGATGCACACACTCCTATTTACATAAATCTTATTGAAGCAAAAAAAATAGTAAATCAAGATGGAAACATATTAACATATGGACCAGAAAATATCTTCCGCAGACGTATAGAAACAAATTAGAAACAAATAATGAAAGTTAAACTACGAAAGTCCAAGGAGAAGGAGTCAAAGCAAAACAAGAATTCCAGCGGACTGACCCTTTAAATAATTTGATATTTCTTACTTGTGGAGCTTGAAGAGTGAGAAGATAAAGGAGCAGAACTCCGAACCCGGCGGAGAGAGGAACCAGAGCAATCCGTCCTAACATCTTCACAAATTAAAAGTTTTACATTTATATTTACAGTGTGAAATCAATTTGTTGTTTTAATATGTTTAACAAAATTTCAGCTCTTGTAAATAAACGATTGTATTTACTGATGACATTAACATGAATACCGCGTTTCACTCCCGACTTTCAACAGATGATAATTATTTAGTCGTCTTGAAAGACCATTTTAACTCGAAATAATACAGGGTGTGTGTGTGTCCCACATCATATTAGATCCTCAATCGGTCTAAATTGCGAATTTCGGGACTAATAAGAAAAATTAAGAAGAATGAATTATTTTGAAAAATTGATAAGGCTAATAAAGAATTTTCTTTTGGAAATTACTAAGCTTTTCGAGTATTTTGGGTTTCTTTCGGCGTTAAAACTTGGAGATAATCTAATATGATATGGGACGCTCTGTAGATTGTTTAATATAATATCATGTATTTTAATGTATATTATCGATCAGTATGATATCGTTTTGATGTTTTGTTTATTTTTACATATTTCTAATAGAGTTTGTTCAAAAGATGTTTTTCATCTTTAATCCGTTCGTTTTTACTTTCCTTATTTCTCAAAAAGGCTTAGGAAGGGCAGGGCCTGCATCTTGTACTTCGAAAGGTCCTGTACAACATAATCGAATGCAGCCTCCTCCAAAATCGCAGGGCTTGAGATTGAGGGGAGGAAGAATGGGAAGCTTTAGATGCCGATGAAAAGCAGAAAGGAATTGAGTCTTAGGAACAAAATCAAAATTTAATTTAATCCCCAATATCTTTAGAACCCGATGGTGTAAAATTTGATATTTCAGACTTAGATTATTTGGTTTAACAGAATTTGTATTTTGAAACATCTGGTCTACAACATAGTGATTATAAAATCAGAGTTTGTGGCAAACACTCAATTCCTTATACCCGTTAAATATAGATATATAAAAGATATTAAAAACGAAACCAAGGTGAAATGCCAAATATAATGGTTATTTAGTTTAAAGCTAGATTTAATGTGAAATGCTTTTAGACTTTTTCTTCAAGTTTTGTTTTCCCGCGGTCTGAATATAATATTTGAATCATTTTAGAAATATTTTAGCCGGCGTTTTTTTTCGTTTCTTGTTTGCTAGTGCTCCTATTCGGGCTATTAGCCCATTATCCCGCATTTGTTTTCTACTAGACGATAAGTCGGCTTTTTGAATATGGGTCTCCCACATCATATTAGATCGTTTACAGCTCTAAATTGTAATTTAGTGTACCTTTGTTAGTGCGGCTAGCACCTTTTTTCTTTTTGGAATTCTTTTAGTCCATCATACTACTCCAAGCCCCCTTTTCATCTTTTTATACTTTAAATCCGTTCTACTCTAAGCCCCCATTTCTTCGTTTTTACACTTTAAATCCGTTCTACTCCTAGCACCCATTTCTTCGTTTTTATCCGTTCAATCCGTTCTACTCCTAGCACCCCTTTTTATCCTTCCAATCCGTTCTACTACTAGCACCCCTTTTTATCCTTCCAATCCGTTCTACTACTAGCACCCCTTTTATCCTTTCAATTCGTCCTATAATCTTAGCACCAGTTACTTCTTTTCTATTCTATCAATTCATCCTACTCTTACTCTACTTTCTTCATAATCATATAATCCATTATAAACCTAGCACTAATTTTATCTTTCTTTTCCAATTTCTTTTCTGAAACCACCACAATTCAGTAAGTTCTTTCTAAGCCAGATGTTGGGGTATTTCATACATAACAAAATCATAGACAGGACATTTAATAGATGAGTTATTTTATATAAAAAAATTGAGAAAAGATATATCATAGAAATGAAAGATTTTTCAGAGGTAATTTCATAGATAGAGAAGGATTTTTTTCCTTAATAGATAAAATTATAAAAAGACAATTCATAAATAACAAAATCATAGATAGAACATATCATAGAAAGGACATTTTGAAAATAAGGAAATTGATAGATAGGGCATACCATGGTAGATATAAAAGATTTTTCATAGACAGATGATTTCATAGATATAGAAGGATTTTTTCCCCAAAATAAATGACGTTCTTGTGAAAATGTTCAGGAAACTTCATAGACAGAGAAGAAATTCTTCTAGATAGGTAACATTTCCAATTTGAAGAATTTAGATTTTTTAAATTTACAAATTGATATAAAAAATAACATTCTAAATTTAAAATACCGATAGTAAAATTTAGTCTGAGCGACTTGTGTGTTATCTAGTGTGATACTATGTAATAATAATGGAAAGACAATATTAACTTCTGGATGTATCTATTTCATATAAATTAATTACATTACTAGCTGTTCAAGTTACAAAGTTAATTTCATAAATAAATTAAAGTCTCAAAAGACACAAACTTTCAATATTCAGTCAAGTAAAGGTCTTCATTGAAATTGGATTGATTGCTTAAGTTGGTCTAAATCCAAACTAAAAAGCTTTATGTCAAAGCTTTCACAAATACATATTTAACTAGAGTTGGATTTTTTTACATAGAATAAGAAAACAAAACCTAAGCCTTCAAAGTCTTTTCTTATATATTAATTGCTTTGGTTGTATTTTCAATTTTCTTTTAAAATTTCAAAGAATGATGACATTTTTGATTATCATTATGTAATGTACATTTTTCAGTTTTTACATTCTGAGGAGAAGTTTTTTTGCATGGTACATTTGGTATAAGTTGAAGCTATGTTAAAAGGGTAAATAGGGGAGGAGGGGGGCATTTTTGCAATAACATTTTTTGTTTTAATAACTTGCAGAAGTTCCATTTCATTCTATACAACATTAACCTCTTTCAAATCTTCACCTTATCAAAAATGTTACCAATACTAAAAAATAAAAAATGTTACCTATGCAAAATGTACGTACATAATGAAATGTATATCATTTATGTTTTAAAGGTTAAGTTGCAATTTGTAACGTTGAAGTTTACAAACGAAAATCTGCTTCCAAAATATGAGTCCAAGAAATATTTAATAAAGATATTTTTAGGCTATGAATACAAATGCTTTACATACAAATTTCTTAATATTTTAAGATAAAGCATTTTTACGCCTATTCATCTTAAATGCTTGATACTAAAATATATAAACGGATTGTTCAGATATTTGACTTTGAGTAATGTAGATCGAAGAGGTTTTACAGATACTTTTTAATCAAAAAGAAATAACCAATTCTGCCTGTTTATATTTTTCTGAAAAGGCTTTCCAGATTTTATGTATTTTTGTTAACATATTCGATTTTAATCTGAATAATTTTTTTTGTTAAGTCTGAGGCCGACTTTAAAGAATTTGAGCCGCGGGTCAAATATGGTTGGTTCCACTTAAAATTGTATTCAATGTTTCAAGATTTAAGCCGGCGCTCAACTGAAAACGGTTTTTGGCGGATTTGAGACGCGGCTCAAATTCATTAAATTCTTACTCTGGATTACGATAAACAAGATTATCTTTAGTTTCTAAGAAAACGGTTAAATCTGATAAGAATTTTCCGAAAACTAGATAATTATTATCTCTGAAACTTAAAATTCTCTATTCAATAATTTTAAAGTTCCCGCATTACCAAGCTATCTAAACAATTTGTTAAATATATAAAAATCCTCTACATTGTCTAAACTAGATATAAATCGATGTAAAAAATTAAAACATTTTACACAAATTTGGAGATAAACATATTTGTATGGCAGTGTTGAGTTACAATTTACATTTTCATTTATGCTTAAAACAAGAAAAGCTATAAGAAAGTAAATAAATGCGTTGAAACATTTGAAACTACCTTTAATGATTACTATTTTTAAAGGGACCGTTCACTTATTTGGGTAATTTCAGGGTAAACTAAACAGCCTATTCGCTCTTGATTGGTAATAGTCTTACTTTTCAAAGACATATGTGGCCGGAGAAAAAGCCGATTTTTCGTTCAGAATCTGAGCGGAAAGGGACGGTCCCTCTCTATAGACACTATTTGATGTTTTTTTTTCAGTAACAGCAGCCCAATAACATTTTAATTTATTATATTTTATGTCATTATGTGTTCGTTATTATGTACTAAAATCTGAAAACTTTTGATATTTGAGTTTTTCGTATTAAAACATGTAAAATGTGTTTACAAAGACGACGTCTCTACGATAATCAATTTATCATTACTCGTATTTTGGTTCGTAGATTTTGTATATATTTTTCCCGTATGTGCACAACTTTTCATTTGTCATGCCCGTCCAATTCAGCTTTTTACACAGGCAATACACAATTTTGAATGCGATAAAATAGTGTTATTTTAGAAATAGAAAGTTAAAAAACAAAAAAAATTAAAAATAATGACATTTACAATTAACGATTAGATACTACAGTTTAATTTTATATTCGAAATTTAGTTTGATTCACAACATGCTGAAAAAAACATCATTTAGTGTCTATAGAAAGGGACCGTCCCTTTGCGCTCGAATTCTGAATGAAAAATCGACTTTTTCTCCGGCCACAGTTGTCTTTGAAAAGTAAGACTATTACTAATCAAGAGCGAATAGGCTGTTTAGTTTACCCTGAAATTACCCAAATAAGTGAACGGTCCCTTTAAGAGATAAGATAGAACATGAAATAGAAAACAAAGACCAGCCTCAAAAAAGGTAAGTACTAACTCTAAGGGAAGTTGCGTGTAAGTAAATTATTTACAAAATGCATGATTAAATGTATAAAAATTGGCCCGCTTTTTAATGGTTTAGAACAATTAATTATAACTAAAGATAATTTATAGCACATAAATAATGCATAACGTCTGGTCCTCTAGATGAGACTTTGAACGTAACTTTGCGTGACCCTCAAGTTTAGACTGGTTGTCAAAGATTGTCGATTCCTTTCCGTTCTTTCAAAACATTTATTTGATCAAATCACAGTTTTTCAATCATCGACAATTTCTTAGTTTGATTGGAGGGTCACTTAAACATTACGATGAAGTTTTTTAAATACAAATTTAGACATGGATCATGACTATAGGTTTTAGTTTGTGAGGTCAGTGCTTTGGATCCTTTTATAATCCTTATCCGTCAGAGAAACAAAATTATTCCGGCCAAATTCAGATTAAAATATTTTTTTACCCCCACTTTATCTACAGATATTTTTTCACGACAATAGTTTTTCCTATCTATATAATAAAACAAGACATTCGTATATATGTCACCGATAGCCGGTCAAACGGCTGGACCGAATGGACTGAATTTTTTTGTGGACACTCATGGGTGGCCGTGGGGTGTTTTCGGCTAAACAAAATTTTTTTAAATTTTTTTAGAAATGTTATTTCAAAAAAATTGGAAACTTTTTTTCCAAAGGGAAACGCTTATTTGAAGTAAAATATGAGAACCTAAAATCTATGTACATCATATGAAGAAACTCCCATAGATCTAGATCCTGAGCACTGTAATTCAATTAAACTAACTTAATGATAAACAACTGGATAAGTATGTCTGATGAACTAGACTATCAGATAGCAGAGTTTAGATTTAGTAGGTTTCTGATGTACTGGACTCCCAGTCATTAACCAACTAACTAGTAGGTTTCTGATAAACCGGACTCCCGGTCATTAACCAACTTAACTAGTAGGTTTCTGATGAACCAGACTCCCAGTCATTAACCAACTAAACTAGTAGGTTTCTGATAAACCGGACTCCCAGTCATTAACCAACTAAACTAATAGGTTTCTGATTAACCAGACTCCCAGTCATTAACCAACTAAACTAATAGGTTTCTGATGAACCGGACTCCCAGTCATTAACCAAATGAACTAGTAGGTTTCTAATGAACCGGACTCCCAGTCATTAACCAACTAAACTAATAGGTTTCTGATTAACCAGACTTCCAGTCATTAACCAAATGAACTAGTAGGTTTCTGATGAACCGGACTCCCAGTCATTAACCAACTGAACTAGTAGGTTTCTGATGAACCGGACTCCCAGTCATTAACCAACTGAACTAGTAGGTTTCTGATGAACCGGACTCCCAGTCATTAACCAACTGAACTAGTAGGTTTCTGATGAACCGGACTCCCAGTCATTAACCAACTGAACTAGTAGGTTTCTGATGAACCGGACTCCCAGTCTATGAGGTAAGCTATATCTCCGTTCAGTGTAAGACGACGTGCTTTCACACTAAACTTATCTCCTCGCTCTATTCGTCTCTTAGCACTTGGAGCAAAGTAGGAACTTAATGAACCTTTGAGATCGGAGAGTTTGATACCTGGAGATTTCAACTCCTCGTCCTGCTCTGCTGAATCTAGAGCTTCAGTATTCTGCAGCATATCTTCAACTAGAGAATCTGAAACAATAAGTTTACATAAAGGAAAAACAATCATTTTTTCAGAATGGAGTTAATGTTCTAACTACAATTTTGGTTTTGAATCGGTTTTCAAAAACGTAAATATATCTCGGCAATTCCGGTTAGGCTATCAACACTTAATTAATTAAATGAGCGTTTCTTTTAATAATAAGAATAATTAAGAAAATAAAAGGCAATTTAAGACAAAAACAATATAAGACTGAACTGAAAGATTAAATATAGCAAAAACTCACCGTCTGTTGTAACAGTGCTTGGAGCCCCTGAGCTAAGCGGACTCCCCTTATCTGAAGATATAACTCGTCGTAGAGAACTATTTGGAGTAGAACCACCCCTACTCATGTAGTCAGATACCTCGCTTGGTGGTCCAAAACTTCGGAATGGATTGTTAGCACCTGTAAAATCTTTCGGAGGTTTGATCAAGAAGTCTAATGTTCCGCGACTTGAAGTGTCGGAATCGGAATGCTCTCCACTGAGATCCTTAAATCTCCCTTTGTTCCGCCGGACATGCGGGTTTCGCGGAAAATCATTTTTAACAGCTTTGCGCCCTTTTTTAGAACTAATTTCAAGATTACTATATGTCTTTACGGACCCTTTAGGTCCAGTGGCCCATCTACCCCAGCCCCTAGGGAAGTATTTACTGGGTAGGGGCGGAGCACACATTTTTCTCAAACCCCAGAAGGAGTTCTTCTTCCCAGTCTCACTTCCGCACTTGAACCGGGATTTGTTTGCGGATAACAATTTTGAGATATATTCGGATTCAATCTTGTTCGCTTTAAACAACGGGTTGGAGCTGCTCCCCTGCAGATACTTCAGTTTCTTCTTCATGAAGGGGAGGATAGAGGTCTCAAGGTCGTGAAATTTTTGGTTTTTAGAAATAATGAGGTTAAATATCACAAGGTGAGTTGAGTCAACCAATGAGAGATCTAATCGTTCAATGCTTTCTTCCTCCTTCCCATTACACACAGTACACACAAACTCAAAGAACCTGAAACAAGAAATTGTCAGTTTTATAAAGAGTTTTATATTGATGTCCAATTATTAATTTACTTCCTTAGTGTATCGAGAACCTCTTTTCTCCCCCCCCTCTCTTTTTCTTAAAAATATAAAACCCTGTGGGAAACTCAAGAACAAATATTTTTTTTAAAGAATGGGATGATGAAAATGTTGTGTCAAATAACAACTTTTTCTACAGTATACCTATCTCCGCAGAGCAGTTGATAGTTGAGAGATCTAATACATTCTTGATGAAACCATTGCAAACAATCCTTGCACTGGAGCATCTTCTTATACCAGTCCCCGCTCTCTCCGCAGTAACAGTAGATTTCACTCTCATTCCTCTGATGCGTGGAATCCCAGTTTAGACTCTCAAAACTATATGAGAGCTGAGCTCTAGCGTCCAGCACATGCTGGGGGAGCTCTTCAGTTTCAGTCTTTAGTTCTTCGTGGAGCAGTTCTAAACTAGATTTAGGAGGGTTAACAGCTCCAGCACTTTCTTCGGTATTCTCAGTCTCAGGTTCTCCTAAGCGTCTCAACTCAAAGAAACTGCTCCAGCGTTCTGTGCAGTCCCCAAATCTAAAACAATGACAAATGACTAGGTTGAAATATTGTCTCAAAATTGCATGTTAGGGCCTTAAGAACGCAAAGCTCAAATATATATAAAACATAATTTTATTCGTTTTTGATAGCTTGGGTTATATTCCTCCAACAATCTAGACTCTAGCACTTGATTCTAGAATGGCTGATTTAGACATGGTAAGGAAGTAGTACATCTTTACAAATTAACCCGGGGTGTCATTATGAAATTAATAGTAGAGGTCCCAAAAAAAAATCGTTCTCTAGGAAATTATCAACAGGAAAAGTCGAAAATAAATGCTGAGAAGTAAAGGTGGATAATTCCTACCTGACTAGACACTGTTTTATATCCGGGTCCACCTCTACAACTATCCCGAAATAAATGAGTCCGTCCTGATCATGAACCAGGATATCTTCACCCTCTGTAAACAGTTTCCGGCTCCAGTCCCGCTCCTGAATCGTAGAATCCGGATCCGGGTCATCGGGTTCATCCTTGACGCGGATACCATATTTAACTCCGGAACTATCACAGTTTAGAGAGATCTCACTAAGTTCAGTTTGTGACATAATTACTACGAATACTTCACTAATTTAACAATTATACTTGACATAGCTATTACATGTGCAGTGTGCACCCAGTAAACAAATTTTCTTCTCTCTACGCTCATTAATTCGTCTGAAAAATATTTAAATAATTTGAAACAGCATATTTAATAATTACAGAAAACTACTGTAGTTGAAATTTAAAGTTCATTATATCTACTCGACATGATCAAAATGCTTAAAATTCTAGAAAAAAAAATTGGAATAATTTTTTTAAAATCAATAAGAGTGTCTTTAGTCTGTTTAGCAATTCATATCGGGAATTTCTGTATATTTTAATTTATTTGTTTTGAAATTATTAGTTTAAGCGCCGGGATACGGTTTAAGCGGGTTGGTTCAGCTGTAAAGAGTAAATGAAACTGTCTCCAGTCTGTATATAGTCAGCTCATCCAATCCTAACTTTACCATTCAAGTTTAACAGGACTAAAAAGTTCAAACTTATTACTAAATATAAACCTTTTTGTCACTTAAGGACTTCTCGGGGAGTTTTTTCATTTATAATTCAATGTTTGCTAAATATAAGTTTGTAGTTCAAGAGAGAAAATAAGGTTTGAGCCTGGGTTTGAGATGCTGACTAATATTTTCCTTTCTCTCTCTCCCTCTCTCCGGTCTTACTGAACAAATACCGGCAATTTCTAGTAAATGCACACATCAAAACTTAACTTGGCCGACTGAATGTGGAGATAATAGAATAAACATGAGTGAAAGAATCGCTGATTCTAGCAAACCTGACGATTCTGTTCCTCTAGGAGATCCTAAGCAAGCAGGTTTAAGATTATAATAAATCTAGACTCGAGTTACATGATTAATTTTAAAAGAGTATAGAGATAAAATAGATGTTCAGTTATTTAGGGTTTTAACTGCCCCCCTAGTCCCCCCAGTAGCTCCTACTAATTTTACGCAAGAATTTACTGTGGGGATTTCTTAACCCATTAGTGACGAGAAGGTCAATTTTGACCGGGTGAGATTTTTTTTTCAAGTGCCTTTTTTCTTAAACTAAATGTTGTCCTGTCTTTTCCTGCGCTTTCCTTAGGATTCTCTGTTTTCAAAACATATTTTATATTTGACGTATCTTCAAAATTGAGGTTTCTATTAAATTTTCAATTTTAAAAAACACAAAAAAACAAGATTTTGAATTTGGAAAAAAACCAAAAGAACACTCTGTAATTTAGTTTTGAATCTATAAAATTGTCTATTTGTTTGCTAGAAAAAATTTAAAGATATTTTTGGAATCTTCTTTTAAAGATCTAAATACCTATAACATGAAAAGCAAAGTTTTGAAGATCATTAAATAATTATGAATTACCAAAGTTTTTTAGATATTCATGTTTTACAGGTCACCCTGTACAAAAAAAAAATTAAAAATTTAATTGAGCATCTTTTTTTATGATTACAATCAAGTTTGTTTTGACAAAAAACAACTTCACTAATAGTTGATGGTCTCGTCACTAATGTGTTAAGTTTAGTTCTATTTTTAAGTAAAAGATGAATAAATTAATTCAAAGTAAATTAACATGGTCTGTCCTAGAGAACAATTGTTGGACCCCCCCCCCTCCCCTACTATCGATTTTGTACATGACTACTAATTTTCAGAAAAATTAGTTAGGCGGCGGCCACGTGACCAATAGTAACAACGTGTTACATATGAGATCCATGTACAAAATTGATAGGAGGTAGGTCCAAAAATAGCTCTCTAGGAAATTGACCATATTTAATCAAAAATAATAATATCCTATGGTTTAAATATTGTAAGAGCTGTTAATGTTTAATGTTTAATGTTTATTGTAAGAGCTGTTAATTTTTTTAACTTTCGCTAATTATGGTCATAAAGAAGGATACACAATTAAATATCTTGCATGATAATTTCACATCAGATCTGCAAAGTTTTGATATTTTGTTATTATACTTACAATTTAAATACTCTTGAGGACCGGTAATCCAGAGACCGGAGCCAGGACGATGCGGGTTCTATGTTCAAAGAAAGAAAAGATACTGCAGGATGGTTGTGAAACCAGGAGCTCAATACTGTGGAGAACATACTCCTCTCCCGGCTACAGAACATCAACTGGGTATGTCATACTGATTCAGATAGTTAAACTAGTGGGGGGGGGGGGGTTTAAGTCTTTTGGCTTACATTCCATTTTTGATATTTGAATTGCATTTAAAACTTTGAAGTTCACTCAAAAGTTAAAATTTTGTAGTAAAAACGATTTTTTACAAAATCTACATACGAAAAAGTCCTCCAAAAGAGGGAAGAGGGGTTAATTCAACTTTTTTAAAAATTATTTATGTTTAAATTTAATACCATCTAATGTTAGGAATGAATATATCTGAGCTCCGAGTGCCATGTCCATACGACCCAAAACACACCTGTTTTGCCACAAGGATGGAGAAACATTTGAAAATTTGCAATTCCAAACCTCCTCTCACCCTACCGGAATATATAGTACCTGGAGTCAACAGTGGAACAGCAAGGTTTTGGAAAATATCTATATTTTGCAATATTAGACAATTTTTAAGAACAAAGAAATAATTATCTCTATAAAACTATTTATTACACTGTTATTTTGGTTCGCAGTGTTAAAAAGTTTTTGAACAGAAATTTTCTCTTAAATTTTGTCACGAGCTTTAGCGAGGGATAAAATTTAAAAAGGCGAGAACCTTCAAGATAAAGAGAAAATTTAAGTCGTACCAAAATAATAGTGTTATAGGTAATTTTATGAAACGTTTGTGTACTTTTCCTTTTTCAATGGCTATTTCTAGATCTAATAAGCTTTGAAACAAAGCAGAAGTCAGAATAAAGTTGATTTCAATTTTATTTTTATTTAATTGAAAAAAATATTTTGGAGATATCCTACATTTTTTGGAGAAAATCCGGGAACCAATCAAAACTTTATAGCTCACGTGCAATAATGTACAGCATAATTTATCTTTATAGCACGATGATTACTTCTTAGCACGTTCATTATGAAATTCACGATGAAGTGAGTAATAATGATAAAGTACACAATAGTTTCATAAAAAAAAATTATATTTATCTGATGGTGATCGACCCTTGAATCTATGAATGTAATGTTTAGACCCTTGGATCTATTTATCTAATGTTTAGACCTTTGGATCTATTTATCTAATGTTCAAACCTTTGAAGAATCTATTTATTTAATGTTAAGACCCTTGGATCTATTTATCTAATATTTAAACCCTTGAATCTATGTATCTATTGTTTAGACCCTTGGATCTATTTATCTAATATTTATACTTCTTATATTAAGTCCTAGAAATCCAGGTAGGATTAAAGCAGGAGCTCAGTATGATCATTTGTAGCATCTTTGTTTAGACCCTTTGATCTATTTATCTAATGTTTAGACCCTTGAAATTTAGATCTATTTTTCTGATGTTTAGAAACTTGGATCTATGTAAAATGTTTAGACCCTTGGAATTTGGATCTACTGTTCTAATGTTTAGACCCTTGGATCTATTTATCTAATGTTTAGACCCTTGGATCTGAAGTTAAACCAGGAGAAATTGACGATAGGAAACGTTTCTGACGAAAAGTTGATAAATATCATTGGACAGCTAATGTCTACGTATAAAAAGTAATCTATTTATTTTATTACCCAGATTAATTCAAATTAAACCAATAAAATCCTTAAAAAAAAAATGTTGTATTAATTTTCATCTAAGAATAGTAAACTAATTTACCTACAAAAAATATAAAATTTTTGTTAAGGTTTGTCGAAGGAAACATAGTTATGGAACCATTAGGGCACTCAGCCATGGAAGAGGAGCTTAGCAACCCTGAATACGGTATGAAAAACGAAATAAGAAACAACAAAAACGACAAAAGCAAAAGAAATCAAACATCTAACCTCTTTCGGCTTTTTCCTTTGAAATGGTTCATGCCTGTAGTAAAATTTTACGTTCTTAAAAGTCAAATATCATGTTTTTATAGCTAACATCTCTTAATGTTGAATATTAGCTTGAGAACCCAGTATTGCCAAGGGTACTCAATACGCGTAGTTACTCCCGCCGTTTAACCTCGCTTGGTCGTAAGTAACAATTTTACCTATTTTCCATATAAAAGTAGACCCACTAAACTTAGAATCTCAAAACCAAGCTAAGAACATTTCCGTTGGTCTTCCGAGTTCCCCAATCAAAATTTGAGGCAAATCGGTCCAGGCGTTCCTGAGTTATGATTAGACATACAAACAGGGATACATCTTTATGTTTATACAATATACATATACATAGATTTATTAGAACTACAAGGTTTTCAACGGGATCCCAAATCCCTAAAATAATCTTTCACAACAAACAGAGATACAACTTTATGTATATACAATATACATATACATAGATTTATTCGAACTGCAAGGTTTTCATTGGGATCCCGAATCCCTAAAATAATCTTTCACAACAAACTGAGATACAACTTTATGTATATACAATATACATATACATAGATTTATTCGAACTACAAGGTTTTCAACGGGATCCCAAATCCCTAAAATAATCTTTCACAACAAACAGAGATACAACTTATGTTTATACAATATACATATACATAGATTTATTCGAACTACAAGGTTTTCATTGGGATCCCGAATCCCTAAAATAATCTTCCACACCCCTAAAATGTGTTACTTAAGGTCCAAGCGTGCTTAAACATTTGGTTCAGAACTCTAGTCTACTGGGGCAGCTTGATAAGTCTGGCCTGCTGGAAAATGGAAACACGTTTATTGAGTTCGGTAGCGGGAGGGGTCAGCTCACATACTGGCTTACCAGAGCAGTCTCTGATCCTTCCACTTGTCAGTTCATTCTAGTAGATAAGGCCAGTCATAGACACAAATTCGATAACAAGTAAGTCAAAAATATTAAAAACATGGAACATTTTGCTTGGGATATGAAGGAACAATAATAGCAGGAAAAGATTTCTACACTTTAAAGGGTTAAAATATATTTTCTTATGTTCAAATTATTCAAATCTTTCAATCTTAAATTTTCTAACTTTTTGGAAACTTATTATAAATCTTTTTTTCTCTTAAATTTATTTGCCCCCATATATCTAAAATTCATCGACGTAAATAAATATCAAATCAACCTATATAACAATCTATATAATAAAACAATACATTCATCTAGTGTATTATAAATACTTCCGAATAGGATAAAAGGATCAATAAATTTTTTATTTTGTATTGTTGTTATTAGTTAGCTTGTATTCCTTGTATCAAGGTTGTGAAATAAGTTTAGTTACTCTCGATGCGCTCCAATGTACGGAAAATGTCGTCTCCTAAGATGAATAGATAAATATCCAATATGACGTCACTGATTATAAAGGCGCGAGTGATGTCATATTGGGTATTATCTATATATCTTAGGAGACTACATTTTCCTTGGCTTGTATTCATGTAAACCTGATTGTAGGTTACGGGACTGTGAAGATATTGAATTGATTCGACTCCGAGCAGATATCCAGGACTTGTTCCTAGCCGGATTATCTCCGTATTTAACGATGCAACGAGAGAACGTAGTTGGAGTAAGTAAGCATCTCTGTGGAGTTGCAACAGATCTTACCATCAGGTTAGTATAAAGCCAATACCATACATATTTAAATATATCCTTATAATATCATTAATATCAAAATAAAATACCGTTTTATCCTAATAGACTTATTTGATATCTTCAAGATATTTTAGACCCAATGTACCATTCAAATATTTTTGACCCAATGTACCATTCAAATATTTTTATCTGTGTAGATTGTAGAACTATTGTTTATTGATATCCAATCTTATATGACATTCATTTTAAGTACTATGTTTTTAGTGAAGTTGATGTGTGTTGTGTATTGTTGAACAAAATAGAGAACTATTGATTAGTTGATGATTGTACAATGTATACATCACAAGATTTAGCGTGAATTTTAGCAGCTTTCTATCCAGGTGCTTGACACAGACCCTGGAGAGCTCCTGCTCCGAGTTAGGAGGTTTACTGATAGCTCTTTGCTGTCATCATAGATGTGATTGGAGCCCTTATGTTGGAAAAGAATTTCTTACTGAGCAAGGTACGCTTGTCTCCAAATCCGTCATTTTAAAATTCCAAACCATGCAACGGTTTATATATTTATATTACTTGACTTTTATTTTGCTTAGCACCCCCTTTCCTAATAAAAAAATTTGCTTTCAACTCTAAAAGTCGCTATTGTTAATTGTTATAAAATTTTCGCCGATTTTTCTGTTTCAATCGGTGCATTTAAAAAACAGATAAAAGAGTTTTTTGGGTCAGATTTTTTAACTTCGACCACCCAAAAATCTTCCCATGGATTATGTGAGTTCCCTCAAACAAACGGACAAAGTATATATATTTATATTATTCAGGTTTTACTGAGGAAGATTTTTCTTTGCTAACATCTATCACAAGCTGGTGTACATGTGGTTCAGGGAAACCTAGATTACTACAGGGAGAGCAAGTTGTTCTCCAAGATGATCATAGAAGTCCATCTCTAGAAACAATTCCTTCACCAGACCTGGCTCCGGAGCTAGAAGAACCTAGTTCTACTCTGGAGATAAACCTTCCTTGTATACCTTCTAAAGACCGGTAAATTTTCATTTAAAATTCAAAATCTTAACTCTCTCCGAATTTACATTATAAATATTTTGTCCAGGTACGCCCGTCTTCAACTTGATCAGGCTACCAGAGAAGAAATCGGCCGACAATGTAAACGAGTCTTAGATTACGGACGTTTAAAATATCTTGAGGATGTGACGGATATGAAAGTGAAGCTGAAGTACTACGTGAGCCCCCAGATCTCCTTGGAGAACGCTATGTTGGTGTGTACTCGACCGTGTTCTAGTGGATAGTTTACAGTTACAGGATTGTATTAACCATAAAATAAATACTAAACATATTGCCTTAATGGTCCTGGAATCATGAGAAGGATAACAATATACTTTGGAGATTTTGAATATAAAGCAGAGCTACGAAACTATTATCCGATTTGTTAAACATTTTCTAGCTGTGATATAGCTGCGTTTTCCCAGTGGGAGAAAGTCGCAGCTAAATCATAGCTAGAAATTGTTTAACGAATCTGACATATGCATGCCATTGTGTTGTCTAAAAAAACATACATTTTTCGCGGCATTTTCTCCCGTTGAAAAAGTCTTGAGTTTAACTAGAAGCACTAAAACAGAGTAACTTTCGAGCAGACTAAGCTTAAATTGGTTTGGTTGATAATTGTTATGCAATTTTTCTTTTTTTCAGAAATTAATGAAAATTCAATTTTATCAATATTATTTTTGGTCAATTTTTTTGAACAAAGACTTGAATGGATAGATACTTTTCACTAATGGCCATATTCTCAGACGGTCTCCATAGATAGAACCATATTCACACTATGGTTACGTTTTACCAGTGTAGATAAGATAGAAACGACCTATAGTTTAACCTATGGTAACATGACTAAGAAATAGGCCAAAAGTGTTAAATAGACTTTTGCCAATCTAAGCGCCCTCCGTTCATAGAGTGGAATGTCCTCTTTTCAAAGATGCCTTTTAAATCCTAGTTTAATCGAAGGAAATAGGTCATTAATAGGTTATTTTTAAGCTGGGATTTTGGATTTTTATTGCATAGTTGTATAAATTTGTAAAAAATCTATTATTGGAAATCTAATTTAATAAACAGGTTAGAAGGTGCCTGCTCTCTCTACTTGCGTCCCTTATTTCTCCAGGATTGGACGTCTCCCCCCCCCCCCATTTAAGTCGTCACAGTGTGGTGTGTACCGGAAAGTAAAATATTTTCAAGGATTGAAATGATGATTAAAAATTTGATATGCAGTCCTGTTTTAATCCGACTATTCTCAAATAATACAATACAAAAAAATATAACTTTACAATAAAGAGCTGATAAATAAACTTTTGATCTTAATCCAGTTGTACAGTTCACTATTTTTTAAATACATCGGAAACAAGATACATAAGGAATTTTTTATAGTAGGTTTAAAAAAATAATTTGTATTTCAACAAAGGGAAAAACTAGTTCATTTACACTTATGATGGTGACAATTTAATTAAAAAATATATTTACTAACTGATGAAATTTTCTCCTTTGTTTTATATCGTACTTTACGTTTTAACAGGTCTTCAGTTGATCGTACATTTAAACAGTGGTAACACGGAAAACAGTGATATGATTGTAGTCTTCTGCCCATTTTTAAACATAAAAAATAGAAAACTATTTTTTTTATTAAGTATTGATTAGATAGTTCCAAAAATTAGCCTTAAATATTTTATAAGATTAAGATATGACAACTATCAAATAAAAATGTCTAGCTATATTTAAAGAAAGAACGCAGACATAAATATTTCACTGTTCTCGACTATGACTGTAGTACACATGAGCTTAGCAGAATACTGTACTGAACTAGTTAAATATAGGCAAGAGCATGTCAATCATGATTAATTAATAATTATGCATTAAGTGTAAAACTTTAGATAAAGATACATACTTTTTTTGACACAAAAAAAAGAAAATGAAAATAATTTTTAAGAAAATTTCTTTCTTCGCAAAATTCTGAACAGGCATTTACTTCCGCAATATAGAAAGGTCCACACAAGTTAAAAGAATACATTTGTTTATGAGCTACTATTGAATTGGTAAAATGGAGACGATAGACCAGTGAATATACTCATGCACAAGCACAATATAGGTATCCTGGAATATGAAAATTTAATGCAAAGACAGAATCTCCTGAAATTCGAAGGTTACAGTCCGAATTTCACCATCTGGGACGCATACTCAGATCCCATCAATCCTCGACTCAGGAGAGAAAATTCTCGAACCGTCTCCTGGAGCTTTCTCTTGTTCGCTCTCTCCTTATAAAAAAGTAACTTATTGAAAACTACTCAATGCATGCATATGCGTCCTAGTACATGTTATGAACGCACTTTGTGGACGTGGACGCAAAAAGTGTGACATCAATCCATTCAGAGATAAGTTCAGATTATTATGCTTGTATCAAACGTTATTTCAAGATATAAGACAGCATAATTGAACGGTGGTCAAATTCTAAAATTACCTTTAGCACAAGCCGGGCAAAGTTCTCCTTGGACTCTTTAGAGCAGAGAGGAGAAGGAAAGTTCTCAGTGGATACCATAGCGTTCATATATCTAGAGAAACCAATTATCATAGAAAAGTTGCGACAACAAGACTAAAATAATAAAATGACAGAGGGAGAAAAGGTGGCGCATGGTTCATCTTCGAAAAAATAATATTTGATAAAGTTCCAAAGGCTGAAACTTTTGTTTGGTAAAGCGTTTAGCCACTCGATATTCACAATGTAAACTATTAAACTGAAGGATAAATGGGATATTCACCGAAATATAATAAAATTATAATTAAATAAGGAGTGTACGACGCCTTTAAAAGAACGACCAAGGGGAGAAAACCCTAATTAGTGTGTTTAGGAAGGGGTGCCTCTTTACGACGACTTTAAATAATCGGCCAAGGGGAGAAAATCCTAAAAAGTGCTTAATAAACAAATTTAAAATATAAAATTTTTGACCTCTAAGTTCATATAATTTTGGTTCTCTAACAGTGAACCAAGAACCGCGTAAAATTAAATTTGTAAAATCTTAACTTTACCTACACATGTTATCAAAGTATTTCTTGTTTAAAGCCAATAGAATATCCGTGAAAAAGTCGATGAAGGTTCTGTTTGACTCTCCTCCGATGCATTTCATCACCTGCAAAAAATCCGTTTAAACTCTGGATTGATGGATCGAGGTAAAGATAAAACGAGAAATGCTAACTCAGCAAATTCTCATTCAAACACAAAACTTTAAAATCTAAATGTCAAGGTTAAGTTTACCTGCATAAAAACTTGTTCTCCATGTTGGTTTACTAAAGGTACAAGGTTCTCTACTTCTCTGGAAACTGTGATCAGCTGAGTCAGGAACATGGCAGCGGATTTGACAGGATGTTGCTCTGGCATTGTTAAAGTATGAATAGCACACTGTAATAGTAGCAGAGAATCCAGTTCATTGTTTACAAACAATCCAGCCTGTTTCTTCAACACCTGACCCAGCATAGCAAAAAAACAATCTATAAGATCCGCATGATCAGACATAGTTGCTCCGGACTGAATTGTTCGTAATGAAATATTACAAATCTCACACATTAAGGATTTCAAGGGACCTTCCATCTCCGTCTCACGTCCGTACATTACAAAAAATTGCTTGACAAGATCCAAAGCGGCAGGTTGCGGGGTTGCTCTGTAACAGGTCATAGTGAGGGTCACCACATCTTGGGTTAAAGGACGGATCTCGTCCTGAAGAGTAGAAACTGACTGTTTTAATAGCGCGCACACGGAGTCAATAATTTCCGAGTCCTGAGGGTTGTTCTGACAAACCTTGTCTAGCATTGGTAGGAACTGTTTTAAAATGATGAAGACAGGTTGATCCACAGGTTCTCCGAGACTGTTTCTGAGCTGAGAGGTTTCACTCTCAGGTTGATCATCAGATCTCCGGGTTATATTCAAAGTTTGGAACAGACTTCCCAACAACTTGAGGACAAAGATAATCTTCTGTCTAGTTTGTTGATCAGGAGCAGGAGAGAGAGAAAGTGAATTGATGAGCTGTAGATGAGGAGAGAGAATAGGTTCTAGACGAGGAAGAATTTGCTGAGTCGGCAGCAATGCCAACATTTTCCCTAGAATAAAATACTATTGGTTCAAGACAAATTTATGTTTGAGCATACACATTACACATTACACAAGGTTTATAAATGAAACAGTAAGTAAAATAATAATAATAATAATAATAATGGTAGATCTTACCCAAAGGATACATCAAACGAATTATTTCCCCAGTATTTAAACATCCAGACACAGTTGATTGATGGATTGCATCTATCACTTCTCCGGCATAAGGTCGCATACTGTCCGTGCAATCCCTTGATATATCCTTGAGAGCCATGGTTGCTGCCAGGCTTAGTTCCGTGTTCCCCAGAGCTGAAGTTACAATAGGAGTAACATGAGGGAGAAGTTGAGGATGCATCGCCAACCAATCCGAGAATCCGCCAATACAGTCCAGTACTGTAGAGAATACCCGGATATTCTTACTAAACGGAATGATCGGAAGTTTTGCTAAGAACATGGATAATAGTGGATTAGCTTCCTCTTCGTCTGAGTCTGCTAGAGATTCTGCTACAGCATACCAGGCGTGAAGACACGCCTCTAGCGCAGGCCAGGCTGCCGGGGAGGTTAAACACGCGGAGATGGAAGAATCTAGATGTTGGAGCAAGGAATGCAATAGTCCGTCCCGGAGAATATTAAAACTATACATGATCGTATCTGCTATATCAGTTCTATAACACCTGAAAGACTCCCTCTGGTCGGCAGTCCACTGGTCGTCCTTAGGATCGTACATTGATTTCATGAGCATTGTATTGACTAGCGCTGTGTAGACAGGTCCAAATAACGCTACACATTGCTGATACTGGTCAGGTTCACAGGCTATAATATCGTCCTGTAGAATATACCAGAACCCGAAGGGCATTTCAGAAATTGTTTCTTGTGTAGGGAACTGAGCAGGGCAAGAGGATGCGTACAAGATGGTAGAAATCAATCTTAACACTGATTCACGTCCATCCTGAAATATCTCTTATTTTATCTGATTGAACCTTAATTTTATCCAAGGAATATAACAGAAACTTTCATGTTATTGTAAACATAATAAATGTACTGTAGTTTCCGGGAGGAATGTAAACAAACTAAATGCTACTCAGACAGAGTTTTGTAAATATTCCTTCCACAATCTGCAGTGAACTTTTTATGAAACAAGAAATTCTTGATTTTGTCCTAATAATTCCTTTTACCAAATACAATCAATAAAAATATTAGTCAAGTTATTTTTGTAAAACCTCCTTGAAATAAGTTAAGTTCTGTTGAAATGTTAAGATATCAAAATGATTGATTGATTTACCTGTGAACTAGTAGCCCAATCTATCATGAGCCTGGAGTGTGACTCCCCGAAGCTGATGAAGAGAGTGAGAACCGGAAGTGCGCACTCGTAGCTCCCCTCTCCAATATAGTCTATGAGGATACGATCCAGAGGAATCAGACGTTTAAGTAGAGCCATAAGATGGTTCGGATACTTGTGTGTATCCGGGTGTGTAACCTAATCATAAATATTGGTAATACAAAAACAGTGCTAATTAGATCTCAATCCGAAAAATGTTCCCTGCACTATACTTTGCTAAATTAAAAAATGTCATCTAAGAATTCCTAGCTTCATGGAGAAGTGTCACGTGTTTGTCCTAAGCATATATCAAAGTGTCTCACTGTCTCATATTTGTTCCAAGTATATATTAAACTGTCCCATGTATAAATCTAAGTCTCTCACCATGCTGGACAGGGCTTCAAATGCTACATCGGAGAGTTCCTCGTCATGAACAGCAGCAAGAAGACGTTCAATAATTTCCCCCGACTCATCCAGCGGTACACCGAACTGAACCCATGCCTAGAAATTATCTAATTTTTAATCTTAATAAATATCATGACTTTGTTTACTGCTTACATTAGATCTGCTATAATTCTCAAAATCCAGTTGATTAACGCTGTTCATTTTTCCATTATTTGTTGGAAATTATCAAAATATTTTTTCTAAAAAATGATTGAAGAATAAAAGATCTAACCTGAATACATTTAAATGCCTGAATAGAAACCTCCGAGTTAGTTTGTTGATTTAAAACCTGCATCAGGAACTGAAGCATACCGGTCAAACTACCGGTCAAGTGATTCCGCACCTGTCAACAAACAAATCGTCAAGGGTGATCTGAACAATCTTAAACAAGCCTTTTTCTCATAAAAATAATAATTAGAAACAACCCTCTAAATATTTTCATTTAATCATAAGATCATTCTTACCAATTATCAGAAAATTCATTACATTTTTAGTCCATATTACATAAGAAACATGTAGTTTTTGAATAGAGGAAAGAGAAAGGATTTAAAATTCTCAGAATTTCTTTTATTCTACTATTGGATGTAAATTTTGAGATGAAGAGGTGGTTTTGCCGCCGTTTTTTACTTATCCAGGCTCCCCTCCTGAAAATTGATTTATTGGGAAATGAAAAATATATATTTTATAAAATATAAAAATATATATTTTTCATTTCCCAATAAATCTTATTTACCCCGAAACCAATCATAGCACTAAAGAAAAAAAATATTCTCGAGGAGGAGGGAACAGTTTTTCATGAAGATTTTCACCCCTGTCCGGTTTTTTTAAAGAAGTTACCTGTGCTCTACGTTGTGATGGAAGGAGTAAAGTTGAGAACTCCTCTGATTTAACAGTAAGTACTAAGTAGTTACCTGTGCTCTACGTTGTGATGGAAGGAGTAGGGTTGAGAACTCCACTGATATAGCAGTAAGTAGTTACCTGTGCTCTACGTTGTGAAGGAAGAAGAAGGGTTGAGAACTCCTCTGGTATAACTGTAAGTAGTTCAAGAAGAAGAGCTAAAGGACGCATATTCTCCGTGGTTATATGAGGTTGAAACATGTTGATCAGATCCTAGAATCAGCAAACAAATATATTAATATTTAACAATAAGGATATATACTAATTGTATTAATTACAACATTCTTTCTTTATTCTTGTTGAATATTGAGCCTGAAGTTGGGAGTGAAAAGGGAGTATATATTTTTTTTAAATAAATTCCCCCTTTCCCCCTCTAAGTGTTTGGTTTTTTCATTGAACTGGGGAATTTAATTAAATTCAAATCTTTGGATTTAAAAAGTATCCAAAAGTATAGGAAAAAATTTGCCTTTAGGCGTCCAATTTTCCAATCACCCCCCCCCCCCCCCCCAGGGGTAGTCTTACTGTGTTAAGCATACAGACGTCCAATTTTGAAACTGCTACCCGCATTTCCAATGTGACAAGAAAATAAATTTATTGACGAATATGCATTTTTATGTCTTAATAAATGTGTATTGTGGCCGTATTGTTCAACATTTTAATTCAGAAACTAAAATATAGCTCAGTCCGGAAGTAAAATCTTATAAATACATAAACAAAAATAAATTTCCAAGTGCTTGCAACAAAATAATCAGTTTTTATACAGCTGAGAGGGGTTGCTCTGGGTTAAATTGAACCAACCTGAATGGGTTGCTGCCAATTATC
Organism: Eurytemora carolleeae; assembly: GCF_000591075.1. Taxonomy (NCBI): domain Eukaryota; kingdom Metazoa; phylum Arthropoda; class Copepoda; order Calanoida; family Temoridae; genus Eurytemora; species Eurytemora carolleeae. The sequence continues at coordinate 149,258 of NW_019396523.1, forward strand.
TGAGACACTGTGTATAACCAACCCGGAGACTGCAACACAAATCCTCGTCAGTACTATCTTAGGACCCTGATACGTTACAATAGTATCCAATAGTTTCTTCCTGAGAGCAGGATGTTGTTCAGCTTTCAGCTCCGCCCAATACCGAGATACTTTAACAGCAAGACATGAAGCTCCGAAGAACTGAACCTCCGGAGATTTCTCCGGACGGATAAGCTCCCAGGCAAAGTTCCAGGCCTGAGGAGATATCTGAGCAATTGTCAGCCATTGATGCGTTTCCTGAACAAATTTATTCTGTAATATCGTAACAATATTTATAGAACAATCATTTCCCCCTTTTAAAATAAACTATGACAAGAGAGAAGTGTTAAAGTGTACTAGTTAAAGCACACTGACAAAGCGAAGAAATTTTAATTTTATCATTTATAATTAAGACATTTTTGTAATTAGAATACTTGCACAAAAATTGGGGACATTTTAATTTAATTTTAATTTTATTTCATTCCATAACTTCCTGGTATAAAATACAAAAGGCTGTTTTGAATCACATGAAGTGATCTTATCATTCCATTAAATATAATCGAAATTATAGAAATATGAAGCAAACCTAACGTTACGTAAAATTCTCATCTATTCGGAAAATATAATAAAAAAAATTGAAACCTGAGTAGCTGAAGATTGATAGAACTGAAGAACTGCTTTCTCCACATTCTCTGCGTTCAGCTCTACTCCAGCCAGTGTTCCCGCCATTTTTTATTCTTTACATTCTCTGAAAGTATTTCCACTAACATCAACAATTATCAAAAGGACATACAATCAAAGTCTTCCGCCCCTTGATCTACCATCTCTACCGCCTCTCTTCTTCCCTCCTCCGCCGCCCCGACCACCGCCACGCCCACCAGACTTAGGTGGCGGAGATTTGGGTCGGAGTTGTTCAATACGCTCTGTGCAACCAGTGGTTATTCCATCACTGAAGAAGGACTGATGTTGGTTCCAGTCGTAATTACTGTTAGAGAGATCAGGTCCTATCGTTAACCAACCTTTAGATAATATCATTTACAAATAATTCAAATATTAAAAAAAAAACATTTTATATAAATTCTCCTAACTACTCCCTAGGCTGGGAATTAAATTACATAATTTGAGAAAAGAAGGCTAAGCGAGACTAAAATAAGACCAAGTCTTAAGATATGTTGGGACTAAATTGTATTAGAGTTGAGTTTACGGTAAAAAAAAAAACCAGCAAGTCACTTTGGCAAAACCCACCAGGTCGGGTTTAACCTTGAACTTTAGAGTTGAAACTAAGCTTCATAACGCAAGAAAATTCCAACTGCCACAAAAGGTTCAATTGATTTTTTACTGTCATTAAAGAGATTTTTCGCAAAAAATGGACAAAGTTTAGACTGAAATCAAATTTATTTCGACCTTGATCGCGACCAATTTTACTTCTGTTGCGTCTAAAAGGAGAAAATTTTTAAAAACGTCCAACACCCAAGAGCGTAATGTCCATACAATTTCAAGTTGTTGCATTTTTCCACTAAGATTGTAAATAATTCAAACAGCTTTAAAACCACTCATATAGATATTACAACCTGCAATTAGAATTCAATTTGATGTATTTGTATAAATACAATTAATATTTCATAATATCTTTTTTATTTTTGATGATACGAGAGTTACTTTTGAAAACATTCATTCCTGTTTCGAGGATTTTTGAGAATGAATACGACATTTTGATGTTTCCAGGAACGTTCCAAAATCCCCCGCCAGCCGTGAATATTAAGTCGTAAGAGAACTATCAATTAAATTTTTTTCTCCTTCTAGACGCAACAGATAGAATTAAAATCATTATGCAGTAGCGATCGGTATCGAATTCTATTCCTAAATTGTGGAATGCATTTGAAATTGACCGTAAAGAAATCATATCTGCAAAAATATTTAAACGATTTATCTTGATAATTATGAGGTTTAAATGCGAAAAAAACTAGTTGATTATTAGAGTAGATTTTATCAAGAAAGCTAAACTTCTTTAGCTTATTTATGTTTGTGTCCACTACCCTGTAATTTAATTTAACTCTATGTTAATGCCTCTGATCTCACCCAGCCGCAGATCACCTGACTATCTCCTACCTCCCAATAAACTCCTTATCTATCCCAAAACATAATTTGATGTACGTATCTAATTGTATTCACTATCGTTAACTAACTTAGGGCCGACCACTCAAACAACCTAGCTTGGTTAGGCGGGTCCAAACTGCATTGTAATTTGTGATTGCTTATTTGTAATATCTCATGTTTTGTAGTATAATAAAAATATTAAATTATATGAAATATTTTTTGCGAATACTTTCTTCAAGATTTAAGATTTTTATTTTGAAATGACATCCCTGGACGAATTGATGAGTCGCGACCAAAAACATGAAGCCGACGTTTTCCGAGACAGAAATGTTCCGCAATGTGGAACATCTCGATTGGTTTATCCATACAACCCTGCTCAGGTTCCTCGTCTATGATGAGATCTATGTCAACATTGGCGTGGATAAAATCTCCATCCGTAGATCTCCTAACCGTGCCCTTAATGTTATAAAACAGTATTAATCCAGGTGTTTGCTATTCAATGAAACATAAATATAAAATCCTACATTGTACAAAGTAAATTCTCACATATTATTCCAGCTCTACAAGCTAAAATACGTTTTGTGGTTTAGTTTAAATGAAAACAACCTTTACAAAGCCTTGTTAGGACAGATTCAATTTACCTTAATTCCCATGAGACAATGCTCTTTAGTTCTAGTTAAGGATGCTCTAGGTTCCACCAAGGAATGCTGACCTTTAAAATATATTTCATTTTGATAATTTGGTTTTTGACATTTGTATACCAATTATTATTCATGCAATATTAAATAATAATGTTGTATTGAAAATGTAGTTTAAAAGGCTTTTAAAGGATCTGGTTCAATTTTTCTTATTTTTTTGCAGTTATGTTAAAATAGGTGAATTTACAGGCTTGACATATTTAATTGTGAAGCTCATTCTTAGTTCAGGATTAAAATCATAAGTTTTTAAGAATAAAAAGATGTTATTCTGCATGGGTTAAATGATGAAACATAAATTGTAAATTTCTTTCAATAAAATAGAACTTAAATCATATAAAACCTTTGTTCGGACTAAATAATCCTTCTTAATGAAAAATAATACTTAACCTTTATTTTTGGCATTAGTTCTAATCCAACAGATATCCTCGCATCTTCTAAAGCCCCAGTTTTGTAAACAGAGTCTCCCTAGATCCAAACCATCACTAGAACCACACCATAGGAATACAAAACTACGTGGAGCTGAAACCTCAACAATATCCAGGGCCATGATCTTGTCCCAATCCCAGAACTTGGTATTGGTTACCCCGTAGGTTCTGCTATACTCCTCTAGCGGGGGCTCGATCAGTATCACGTCAAACTTTGCATTTAATTGTTTCAGGTCATAGGTTTCTAGGTCACATTTTAGGTACATGGGGGGATGAGCCGTCCTTTCGATCAATTCGTCTTTAAGACGTATTAACTCCTGGAGTTTAGGATACTCTTCGAACCGTCCTGTAAGTCCTGTATCCCGGATAAAGTTTTGTGGTCGCTGTCCTGTATCTACGAAGTTCTGACTGTAGTCGTTGTGCGGGTTGAGAGATTGTGTTCCCTTTAAGAACGCTGTTGAGTCTCTAAACTCCTGTTCCTGAACTCCTTTCTTCTCTAACACTTTTCCTTCATCATCGCCCGGCTCATTTCTATCTTCCTTACTCTAATCCAACCATATTATGAACTGGAAACTCGGAGGTTTCATTGATTATAAAGATTGGCCAACTCAAAAAAGAAAATTTAAGTTACCATAATCAATAAAAAATTAGTATACAAATCGCAATTGGAGTTAAATTCATTATACTTTCTCTTCTTCCTTTAGGCGAAGAGTAAAAAAGAGGGTTATAAGACTTGACTTTTGATAACAAAATCTTAATTTTCCCCGACACATTATAATCAACTCCGACAAGTACCTTTTGAGTATATAATAAACCCCTAACCCTGGTTTTAAATATAGGATTCTAGATTAAAAAGTTGTAATATGTTTCCTTATCAAGTTTGATGTGTTTATCAGAGCCAAACGCTTCCGACAGATTTTCCACCCCTAAGACGTAATCATACATTTAAAAATTAGATAGATTTTGTGTAATATTAAATTCTAATCTTAACAATAAAAAAGAGGTAGCACTGTAAATTAAACATTATACATTATGTAAAAATATGAGGAATAACTAAAAGGAAAATTAAAATATAAAAGAATGGATACAAATTTTCAATAACCATAAACCATTAAAAAAAATGTGCCTGATAGTCTAGAAGCCAAATATTTTGAATTTACAGTTCATAAGTTTCCCCCCCCCCTCCCCCCCCTCGATCCTAGGAGCCCTAGGGGAGGGTCAAAATTGCATAAAATTGCTAGTAGTTTTATGACATACCAGCTTAAGGGCCCGGGTATGCCCGTGGGAAAAAAAAAAAATTTTAAAAAAAAAGATTTTATATAGTCTGACACTATCCGGCTACCCATGAGTATCCACAAAAAAATTCAGCCCATTCGGTCCTGTCGTTTGGCCGGCTATAGCTGTCGTTTGGCCGGCTATAGGCAACAAATATATATATGAATTTGTCTAGTTATAATATATAGCATTGCTCAAATATATAAAAGACTCAAACATTTGGACAGTATGCCGTGAATTAGTTTCAGTAATAAACAACTTTCATAACTGCAGTATTTTTTTCATGAACAATAATTTCAATATTTTTATTTTCTATAGTTTGACATTGTATAAATGTTGGTTACTTTCTTAAATAAAAATAATATGTTTTGAAAAAAAGGTGAAAAAGGCGCCATCACTAGATGTTCATCTATAGTATTGATTTATATTGATACTAGCTGGAGTAACCAGGGTTATCCAGGTTTAAAAACACTTTTATACATTTTCCTATTGTTGAGATTATAAGTAGAATAATTTTACTACTGAGATTAAAAGAAGAATAATTAAAAAAATAATCCAAAATTATAATGTATTTATGCGATTAAAGAGTTACATTACACAGGGAAACTTTTATACAAAATACAAAACAAAACTATAGTTGGGATCAGAGTTTTATCAGGAAATTCAGCACTGATAAATGAGTCAATTTGGGCTGGCCCTATTTTTTCCCTCAACCAGAGCAAAATATGAGCATGGGGTAGACATATTTTTTGCAACTCTATGGTGTAGATATCACATAAAATGCTGCCAAAAATCTCTTGCTGAGAAATGAGTTTCACCATCATAACAACCTAAAATTTTAAAAGTTTTTTTCACAAATAATATTTTTAATGTACTTTGAACCTTTTAACAAAAAAACTCTTGCTATGATGTCATGTCAGGATAAAGAGCTTCAATGATTTCTGCCCACTTTGGGTTGCATGTTTACCATGGTACAACTAACCCTGGATCTAAAAAAGATGTAATATTAAATTTGAATTGCTATTTTATTTCAGATAAACTTATTTTAATCATAAATTCATACCTTAATAGTTGGTATGAAACCATACTCACATATCACTTTATCAGCACCAAATGATGCCATCTGGAAGCAAGAATTGTATTTCCGAATATTTTGTAATTAATGTTTACTCTCTGAATGATTTGCAATTAGTGTTTCCAACGCAAATGGATTTTTATACTTGCGCAGAATTGCTAGCCCTTGCGCGCAAGAGACGCAACGTAATTGCGTGCAATTCCGTCCAACTTTCTTGCGTTTGTGTTTCAACTTTTTGATAATATTCAATTTCAAGTTTAAATCTTATGGCACAAAATAAATGCAATTAATTGTTGCGCAATTCCTTTCAACAACAAAAAATTCAATTTAAACTTTGGTAGTGGCATATAATAAACTGAACAGCACTAACATTTCAGTCTCAAATGCTAAGAAAATTGAATTTAAGCTTAATCTTTTGTTTAATAATATTCATTTGCAGCATGATAACCAGAAAACTCTGGCATAGGAAGACGACATTTTAGACTCAAGTAACTGAATAAGTGATTTAATAAGATACTAATTTATGTTTTTTTGCTAATTTTCACATAAATAATAAATGAAATATTCTGGTCATATGAAACTATTATGTGAAATTTCAAAATTCTCGAAATTAAATGCTTTTAACCTCCTCTTATACTGAACGAACACTGATGCATCTATTTTTGTTTACAAAATCCGCCCAGAGAGAACTGGTTCCAATATGTACGCAGAGTATACGCGACCGCAATTAACTTTCCTTGCATCAGTACCTTGGGCCGGAGTACAGTGGGGTTCTGATTGGTTTAATTTTGAATTCATTCATTTCCTGGAATTGTTTCTCAAAATTTAATGAAATAGCTAGAAAGAACGAAATGTTCAAAAACCAAGATTTTTTTCATAATTTGTGCGAAATAGCTTTTGCACATCTATGGGAAATTATATCCAAATTTTGTGCAATTTTTACTCAAAATGTAAGAAAAGAGGTCCTATCGTTTTTTACCCTGCAGAATGGTTTATTGCTAATTCACTGCTTAATGTTCATTTAGAGGTTGCTTCAGAAACGAAGGTAATGGCTTTGAATAACATACTATTTTTGCATTTAGTAACATTCTGTGTTTTTATGCCGCTTGCAAATATTTACACACTGGTTGAGACATATTCAATTTTGTTATGATAATTAGCGTCTAATTTGTACACTGTAAAGTTTTATAAATTTTGTGAATATTATGAAATGCACCTCGAGTTTATAGCTGGAGTAACCAGGGTTATCCAGGTTTAAAAACACTTTTATACATTTTCCTATTGTTGAGATTATTAGTAGAATAATTTTACCACTGAGATTAAAAGAAGAATAATTCAAAAAATAATCAAAAATTATAATGTATTTTGGCGATTAAAGAGTTACATTACACAGGGAAATTTTTATACAAAAAACAAAAGTTTAGTTTCCAAGTGCTTCAGGATACACAATGTTGGTAGTTACTCCTCCAGGTGCCAATATATAAAGATAAATTTTAGTACCAACTCTAGAACAGGCCACATATAGCTAGCTGACCATGAGAAAAGCAGACTGTAGATAAGTTTATCCCTGACACAGCAAGTGATTGTCCTTGAGCTTTGTTTATACTCATAGCAAAGCGGAGATGGTTACCTTCGAATTTTCCTACCTTTATTGTTGCTTCAATAATGTGTGGAAGAAGTTGCTTTACAGCTAATCTAGTGCCATTATACAATCTTGGAGGGTCTAAATTACGCAAAAGCATAATTGGTGCCCTAACCTTAAACTCTATAGGATATATGGGATGGGACACCAGGAAGTTCTAAAGAGTTAAAACTCAATTGGCTAATGCACTGCCTGTGTTTGGTCTGGTATAGTGTTAAATGACTGAGATAGAAGTCGTGACAATAGTTTGAAGTTTATATGATTAACAGCATCATTTCTTGGAGCAAGAATAGCTCTTTGACAAAGCCAAGTTTTGTCGCAATAATTGTGATTTAGATCAGGAAATACTACATTCCCAAGATCTGACTCTGTTTTCATAATTGTACATAGAGGCTCCAGATTAATTTGTCCATCTAATCTGTTTGAAATGATATCTCCATTCCCCAGTTTTAACAGTTGAATCAGAAGAAGTACCAGATTGATTCATCTGCTGATAATCTTGCCCTAATATTTGTTGTCAGTTGAAGATTCTGAACATGTGTTCTGATATGAAGTTTTAATGCTTGCCTTTATCTCATCTGCTCTTGTTCCTCTAGGGATAACTGGCAAGGTTTGTATAATGTCTCCTGCTCAGACCAGGGTTACTCCTCCCATAGTTGAGATGGTGTTCTCAATGTCTTGCAGAGTTCTATCAAGAGCTTCAAATGCACCTTAAGCAAAACAGAAATATATTTTAATAATAAATGGAAAAAAATAAAATGCAATGATATAAAATATAATCCATTACCATTGTGGGACATTGTGAATTCATCCCATATAATAAGTGAACATTTTCTCAAAACTTGAGCACCACCAGAACTTTTTAAAATGTTGCAAGTTGGTGATTCATTAGTATTGAGGTCTAAAGGCAGTTTAAAAGTTGAATCTGCAGTTCTTCCTCCTGTCAGCAGTGTTGCAGAAATGCCTGATGATGCCACAGCTATTGCAATTTTACCAGTATACTTCTAACAGAAGATTTGTGACCAATGTCTTTCCTGTACCTCCTGGAGCAGCCAAGAAGTAGATGCCACCTATCATTAAATTATTTCTTGAAAAATCTAAATTAAAAGTAAGGAACTTTAAAATAGGGGGAAATATACACAACAATTATTTTAAAATCTCTTTTAAATATCAAAGAATATTTAAAAAATTTGGCCATTCCACAGCTTACTGGGATCTAATACAGCACAGAACTGCAGCATTAATGCAACAATAAACCCAACTGTTCAGGGACTTTTGAAACTACAGCTTCTTCTAATGCAGTATTCCAATGACTGTCATCCTCTAGGAGACCTCTCTCATTACAAGCCTAAAAAATGTGCTGAATACTATTCCATCAACTGATCTTAAATCTTCAAAAGATTGGGGTCCCTTTACATTATAAAGCAGTAATCAAAGAAAAAAACGTTCTTGTTTATTTGGATGAATGTTAATATACCTGGATACTCAGGTACAATCTATCCTCGTTTTCTCCTTTGCCATCATTTTCCAGATTTCTGCCAGGTGTAATATTGAGGAACCTCTCAGTAATAAAGTGTTTGCGCAAATTCATCTTATTGACAAAGAGTGAAGAATACAGTCAAAGTAGTATTTTTAAGCGCCAAAGCAACTTCAAATGCTCAGGAGTGTAATATACCCTTTGTCCAATAGGTAAGTGAACAGTTAAATGAACAATGACAGGATGACGTTCATGAAGTGGGAATTCAAAAATTCTCCATGCTCCTCATTGCTGCTTATGTAACGTTCAGTTTGTTATTGACTAACTAAACCTCTGTCATTATTCTGAACCCCTGAAACTGCCATATCTGAACCATTGTTAATGTATTTACATACATACTTGATGGATTTGACGTAATTGCACATTTCCATGTGTGAGCATTGAAAGGAAGGAGTTTAGTGAGCTACGCAGTTACTACAGTGATAATCAGAAAACTCTGGAATAAGAAGTCGACTTTTAGATTCAAAATAGTCCAATGAACATGAGGCACAGCAATTAATCACTATAAACAGACCCATTTCACTTAATAAGTGATTTAATAACTTGTTTGTAAAGTTATTAGAGTTGTTGCAACATCAAATGTACTTCAATATTACTTTAATGTCGTCTTCTTATTCTATAGTTTTCTGATTATCACTGCAATCAAGGACCATTTCTTGACCACGTACTTCAATTGTTGCACTGCCACCACCATCCACAGGTTTTCTTCTCCTGTATAATGGGTAACCATCATGACCAGTATTTTCTGAAAGGATACGTGGAAATCGTTTTGAACACTTCTTTGGATTAATCCAACCAAATGGTACAAGTAACCCTGGATCTGAAAAAGTTGTAATATTAAATTTGAATTGCTGTTTTATTTTAGATAAACTTATTTTAAAATCAGTCATACCTTAAATTCATACCTTAATAGTTTGCATGAAACCATGTTCAGATATCACTTTATAAGCACCAAGTTCACCAAATGATGCCATCTGGAAGCAAGAATTGGATTTCCGAATATTTTGTAAATAATGTTTACTCTCTGAATGATTCGCAATTAGTGTTTCCAACGCAAGTGGATTTTACTTGCGCAAAATTGCTGAATTTAATTGCAAGCAATTCCGTAATAATTGCGCGCAATAAACGCAACGTAATTGCGTGCAATTCCGTCCAACTTTCTTTCTGATATTCAATTTAAAGTTTAAACCTTATGGCATCAAATAAATGCAATTAATTATTGCGCAATTCCTTTCAACAACAAAAAATTTAATTTAAACTTTGGTAGTGGCATACAATAAACTGAACAGCATTAACATTTCAGTCTCAAATGCTAAGAAAATTGAATTTAAGCTTAATCTTTTGTTTCATAATATTCATTTGCAGCATAATAACCAGAAAATTCTGGCATAGGAAGACGACATTTTAGACTAAAGTAACTGAATAAGTGATTAATAAGATACTAATTTATGTTTTTTGCTAATTTGTAATGACATCAAATATACTGTGATGTTGTCCTTCTGTTCCATAGTTTTCTGGTTCTCACTGTAGCAAAATATCTAATTTTGATTAAACGAACCACCTTACAATTTTAACCACAAAAGTAAATATACATTTCTCTTGTTTGGGTGTCTGTTTGTTTGTTACCTATCTTAAGTGATGATTTACTCAAAACTTTAGAAGTGAAGCCACCGCTAAAGAGGTGCGGGTGGGAGCGGGCCGTAGCAAGGTACTAATGCAAGGAAAGTTATTTCAGAGGCGTACGCATTTTTTGTACTGCAGTGAACTGTCTTTGGGCGGAAAAGTAAACACAAGACGGATGTCACAGCTTGACATGAAATCCATTTTCACATAAATAATAAATGAAATATTATGGTCATATGAAACTATTATGTGAATTTTCAAAATTATCGAAATTAAATGCTTTTAACATCCTCTTATACTGAACGAACACTGATGCATCTATTTCTGTTTACAAAATCCGCCCAGAGAGAACTGGATCCAATATGTAAGCAGAGTATACGCAACCGCAATAACCTTTCCTTGCATTAGTACCTTGGGCCGCAGTACAGTAGGGCTCTGATTGGTTTAATTTTGGATTCTTTCATTTCCTGGAATTGTTTCTCAAAGTTTAATGAAATAGCTCGAAATAATCAGATAGCAGGAATAACAAGATTTTTGTTCATAATTTGTGCGAAATAGCTTTTGCGCATCTGTGCGAAATCATATAGAAATTTCGTGCAATTTTTACTCAAAATGTAAGAAAATCGTTGCGCAATTATTGCACGATTTTCGTGCAAAAAAAAAAACTGGAAACCCTACTCTGGAGGTCAGTTTGCGAGGCTCCCTCTACTTTATCTGATTCCTCTGTCTAGACTGTCTATGGGGCTGAGGAGATTGTTTACCTAGAGGTCATATCGTTTTTTACCCTGCAGAATGGTTTATTGCTAATTCACTGCTTAATTAAATGTTCGTTTAGAAGTTGCTTCAGAAACGTAGGTAATGGCTTTGAATAACATACTATTTTTGTATTTATTAACATTCTATGCTTTTATACCCCTAGCAAATATTTACATACTGGTTGAGAAATATTCAATTTTGTTATGATAATTAGCGTCTAATTTGTACACTGAAAAGTTTTATAAATTTTGTGAATATTATGAAATGCACCTCGAGTTTCAGTAAAAATATTTCACTGTATTTATTCATTTGTTTGGTTGTGATATATAATCCTGTTTAGTTTTAACCTTTCTACACTACCCGTTATGGTGGATAGGAGATTATAGGTCTGACAGCTAGTCTGAGACATTTTCTTCAACACTGTTCAATTCCAGCTTGGGTTCCAAACCTAACCAGAAACCGAGTATTTGATGAACTTTAGACGTTGAGCATTATTCTGTCATATTTTATGTTTCTTTTCATATTACGGACAATTGTTAGACCAAACATTGATTAGTTACTTTATGTTTCCAAGATACTTTGTATATGATGTTTTCTGTCTCTCAATATCAAATAAATCTAGATATGTAGCCCATCTTTTATTTCTTAATCCGTCCTTTAGATCCGCGAAACAACAGTCGTCTCTGAAGTCTCATCCTTTGTGGGTAACCCTGTATTAGTCGGAACGATTAATTTGGTTTCGTTTAGGCTTTTATCTTTAGTCAAAGTAAACATTTTGCATAATTTCATAAAGGCAAACTTAGAATTTAAAATTGTAATTAAGTAGGACTTGGTAGATATGGTATGTGAATACTCCTAAAAGCCAAAAATCCTAGAATATATGTGAAGAAGAAAAATAAGAAATAATAATGATGCCCAACTCCGTGAAAGAGACCCGAGGACTGTAGAATCCCTGTTTTTATGATAAAAAGATACATTGGCGTCCCACATCACCTGGAACATTGGGTTGCATTAAATTGGCATTTTTCGGACGTACCAGAAATATTTCAAGATCGTCTATGAATAAACTGGTCGTTATCTCTTCAACATTTTAAAAAATTTCATCACTTAAGGCATTTTTTTCCAATATCAGATGAATCGTAAGGAAATTAAAACCCTTTAACAATTTATATCTTGTACTTGGAACAGTTGATTTAGTTTTAACAAATATTAAAATGGTCTTTTTTATAAAAATAAATTTTAATCGTAAATTTTCAATATGAAATAACAAAAACTGTAAAAATCTGCTAACTTTGTGGAAAAAAACTTTGAAGCATGTTATATTTATTTCAACTAGTTTAAATTGGTCGTGATACAATATGTTGACAAATTGTCGAAAATTGAGCAATGATGAATGAACATAGATTATGATTAAAAAGAAATATAGATAAAAATCTTATAATTATATTAATCACATTATAATTTTGGTATAAATAACACTTTACAGTGTAATCATGGTAGACCAAGTTGTAATTATTCAGTCTCTTGGATACATACCGTACTTCGTCTTTAAAATAGTTAAACATCTGATAATTTGCCTTAGACATATTAGAAGAGGCAGGAATAAACATTTTGAAAAACTAAAGTTAGAAATGAAAACTGAGAACTTCTAGTTACAGATAATTAGGGCGGGAAAATGTTAAGAATTAATGATGAGAACTTTGAGAAGTTTAAGAAAGGTTGGAGAAGTTCAGTGAAAAGAAGAATGCCGTTGGGGAAGCTATTTAGTTAGGAAAAATGAGAAGGAAGGGGGATACATTTTTTAAAAGGACGGAGGAGTAAAGATGAGGGGGATGGAGAAATGGTTGATTTATAATAGGAAGGATGGAGGAGAAGCTAGGTTTTTATGAAAAGGACGGGAGAGAAGTTAGTTTATGATAAAAGGACGGAGGAAAATTTAGATTATGATGAGAGGGACGGAGGAAAAATTAGACCATGCTGAGAAGGACGGAGGAGAAGTTAAAACATGACGAGAAAGGCGACGGAGAAGTTAGGTCATGATGAGAAGTACAGAGAAGATGGTTATAGAACACGGAGGAGATGTTAGGTCATGATGAGAAGTATAGAGAAGAAGGTAGAACATGATAAGAAAGGCGGAGGAAAAGTTAGGTCATGATGAGAAGGGCGGAGGAGATGTTAGGTCATGATGAGAAGGACGGAGGAGATGTTAGGTCATGATGAGTAGGACGGAGGAGATGTTAGGTCATGATGAGTAGGGCGGAGGAGATGTTAGGTCATGATGAGTAGGACGGAGGAGATGTTAAGTCATGATGAGCAGGGCGGAGGAGATGTTAGGTTTTGATGAGTAGGGCGGAGGAGATGTTAAGTCATGATGAGTAGGGCGGAGAAGATGTTAGATCTTGATGAGCAGGGCGTAGGAGATGTTAAGTCATGATGAGTAGGGCGGAGGAGATGTTAAGTCATGATGAGTAGGGCGGAGGAGATGTTAGGTCATGATGAGTAGGGCGGAGGAGATGTTAAGTCATGATGAGTAGGGCGGAGAAGATGTTAGATCTTGATGAGCAGGGCGTAGGAGATGTTAAGTCATGATGAGTAGGGCGGAGGAGATGTTAAGTCATGATGAGTAGGGCGGAGGAGATGTTAGGTCATGATGAGTAGGGCGGAGGAGATGTCAGGTCATGATACGATGGGCGGAAAGTAAGTTAGGTAAGATAAAGAGAGTTCATGAATACATAATAATTTGTGAGGTTAAGGAAAACAAAAGGAAAATATTAATCGTGGACTGTAAAGGATTCTGTTCTTTGTATGAAGGCAGCACTGGTTTATACAGTTCCATAATACAATAAATATTTACACTGGATCTTCCTTTCACCCTTTAATTAACTTTAGATATAAATCTCCCTTTCTTTATCCTAGATCTAGTTTTGAACCAAGATCTTTAATGAACCAAGGCAAATATATTCTTTAACTTAAACCACTCATAATCTTGAACCAAGAAATGATCTTGAACCAAGATATAATCTTAAACCAAGACATAATCTTGAACCAAGATGTAATCTTGAACCAAGATATAATCTTGAACCAAGATAAAATCTTGAATCAAGATATAATCTTGAACCAAGATATAACCGTTAAACAAGTCCTAATTTTGAACTAATTTCTGATTTTGAATCGAACCTTAAATGTCTATCTTTATATCATATTTGAAGAATGTTTCTCACTTCACTGTGCGAAACTTTTCTTGATTTTTTAAAATAAAATTTGTATGCGTTAATGCGATTGATGCACAATGTTGTATTTAAAAGGATATAAATGTAAGGTTTCCTTATCAGGGTTAATCTTAATTAAAAGTACAAAACAGAATAAAAGCTTGGCAAAAGTGGGAGAATAAAGAATGCTTGATACTCTGACCAAAGAAACTAAGCTAAACTATTCTAATAAGGATTACAAAGTAATTTCAAGTGACCCTTCTTGCAAAGATGGCAATTCCCGATTCACAACGGTGTCTGATCAATAATGTGGAAGATAGTGTGGTGTTCAGGCAAAGCTTTTAAGGGTATTGCCCACTTTGTATGGAGGTCGGTTGAAATTACGCTTACAGTCCCTTTAAGGAACTTGCAACAAGGCATTCAATTAGAGATGCTAGGTATTATAGCTTGAAAGGATTGTCAAGTCAACGCCTAAATGAGCTTAAACTAAAATGTGTCATCAATAATTCGCAACGGCCGCGGCGCATTTTAAACCTTTATGTGAGTTGGAAATGCCCTTTTAGATCTTAAATTTTACAACTTTCCGAAGCAGATATTCTAAGAAGCTATTTGCGGATTTCTACAGTTTCTTGAAAATATTTAGACAACCCTTTAGATTTTAGACTTGGATCGAAACGTGATAAATAGTCGAATTGTAAACTATAATTACTTTTTGAATATATCATTCTAAAGTTCAGTCCCTGGAAGCAAATATTACGCCGTAAAATGATATTTCTAAACTTTAGGACTTCATTGCTAGGTCATAATTGGGTTGATTTGATAAAGATTGTCTTGCTAAGATATGGAAAAATAAACTTTTCTACTTTCAAATTTTCCAAGTAAGGTCTGGATAAAGTTTTTGCCGACAAAAATCATTCCTTTCTAAAAAGCTGGTTTTTGGTATGCAACAATTTTTGTTTAATCCCGCCCCTTGTAATCGATTTCAGACTAAATATATAAATATATAAATATTTTACAAAGGAATGTTATTTACTCTCAGACAAATTAGAATCAATGGAAATTCTAACCCCCGAGGGATTCAATGATAAACCCGAGAGCGCAGAGTAAATGATACATTACTTTATAAAAAGCTGGTTTTTTGGTACGCAACAATTTTAATTTAATCCCGCCCCTTTTAAAAATAATAATGAATAATAAAAATAATTTGTTATTTTTTACAAAGGAATGTCATTTACTCTCAGACAAATTAGAATCAATGGAAATTTTAACCCCCCGATAAACCCGAGGGCGCAGCCCAAGGGTTTATCATTGAATCCCTCGGGGGTTTACATTTCCATTGATTCTACTTTGTCTGAGAGTAAATGATACATTTTATGTATGATAAAAAAACACATTCAAATTGTTGATTTATGATATAAAAATATCCTCATAATAAGTATGTATACAAAACCTATAATCCTAAGTTATAAAAGATAGCGAGATTACTAAAGTAAGAACTATGTGAAATGTTCGAAATAAAAAAATGTTATTTTTAAAGCGGTTTTTAAACAAATAGGACATTTCTGAATGACAAATATGCAATATTGTTTCGCTGCAATATGAGCTTGTTATGTAATTTCAGAAAGATAAGGACTGCCATAACATTTTTTTTGTGAAAAGGGAGATGACTATGCTAAATATAAAGATCATTATTATCAGAAAGGAAAGGATTTACAGACATACTCAATGCAAAAAATCGCAAAGGAGAGATTACACTGTAAAGGAAAGATTACACTTAAGAGGAGAGATTATCCTGTAGTGAAGAGATTACACTGTAGAGGAGAGATTACACTGTAGAGGAGAGATTACACAGTAGAGGAGAGATTACACAGTAGAGGAGAGATTACACTGTAGTTGAGAGATTACACTGTAGAGGAGAGATTACATTGTAGAGGAGAGATTACACTGTAGAGGAGAGATTACACTGTAGAGGAGAGATTACACAGTAGAGGAGAGATTACACTGTAGAGGAGAGATTAGAGGAGAGATTACACAGTAGAGGAGAGATTACACTGTAGTTGAGATATTACACTGTTGAGGAGAGATTACATTATAGAAGGAGAGATTACATTGTATAGGAGAGATTACACTTTAGAGGAGTAAGGAGGAGTAGACTGATAATATTTCAAACTTCTGAAGTTTTGTGAGTTCTCCCTTGGAATGGTTTCTCTTGGCTTTCCTAAACAAAATCTGAGTTAAATTTTAGTTTTTAAAACATGTAAACTATGTTATAGATATAATGGTTTATTATGCGTTATAATAATTTTGCAGAAACTAAAAAATCTAATATTGAAAAATGTATTAATACCCAAAATAATGTGCGTTATCTATATAATGCATGTATTGTATGTATTAAATAAGTATATATCTAATAACGAGTATAATCTTATTATATGTATAATTACGTTTACAAGTGATGCCCAGAGTAATTAAGATTCTGCAGTCTATACAATATATAATAATAAGAGTGAAACCATTGAGACATTTTTTGATAAAAATGCTCAAATCCACCTTTGCACCAATTCTAAAGTTTTCTTTAAAACATTCTTTTTTCATTTAAGAATTCCTTTTTCATAATTTTCAAACTCCTTCAGATTTTAGATTTTCCGTGTAAATGAAATCACTAATGTAAGCCAGTAAAAAATGTCGTTAAATAAATAGATGGGTATCAAAATATCCGTCTTAAAACACTGAGTTCTGAAACGTGAAAGAGTTAAGTAAATTATAAGCAAAACGCCGTATTTTTAAATATCGAAAAACGGACGAAAAGACGGTTTAAGCGGGTCAAGGCGCATCTTTTAATACCCATATTAACTTTTTTGGAAAAACTGAAAAATCGACCTTCCCTTATCTAAGGTCCACGACATTGGGTTACAAGATATAAGGAATAGATTATCAGAGTTTGTGGCCAAGACTCAACTTATTTGAATTATACATATTTAAAAAGATTCAAAAGGGAGTGTTCGCGAAAAATGAAAGGAAGTATAGGCTTAATGCGATAAAAAGCGCTTTTGATCGCTACTAATCCTACTTCTATCTGTTGCGTCTATAAGGAGAAAATTGTTAAGGACGTCTCATACCGAATAACATGGCGTCCATACAAATTGAGAAAATTGCAACATACGACTTAGACCGTAAAAAAATCAATTTAATTTCAAACAAATCATTCAGATATTACAACCTATAGTCATCGATTATCTTTCGCCACATTTGTATATATTTGATATTTCATACTAGTTTTGATTTTGTTTTTTTAAAATAATTTTCGCTTACAACTTGTTTTCGAACATTCCTGGAAAATTTGAAAATGTCGTCTTCATTACCAAAAATCCTTGAAGCAGGAATAAATGTTTTTATAAGTAACTCTCAGACCATAACAATTAAAACATATTATGAAAAATCAACTATATATAAATGTGGCGAAAGATAATCGATGACTATAGGTTGTAATATCTGAATGATTTGTTTGAAATTAGATTGATTTTTTTACGGTCTAAGTCGTATGTTGCAATTTTCTCAATTTGTATGGACGCCATGTTATTCGGTATGAGACGTCCTTAACAATTTTCCCCTTATAGACGCAACAGATAGAAGTAAGATTAGTAGCGATCAAAAGCGCTTTTTATCGCATTAAGCCTATACCCCCTTTCATTTTCGCGAACACTCCCTTTAAATGAAGATCTGAGAAGATTGTGCAATTTTTGTGTGTTTAGTGCAGAGCTCAGACATTGCTTAGGAGGTGAGGTTTAGAAGAAGCATCAAATAATGCACTTTAAAGGATTAAAAGTGTCCATAACCACACTCAACAGAATAGAAATTGTAAAATATATAACAAGACATTTATATATATGTTGCGCATAGCCAGTCAAACGGCTTGACTGATTGGGCTGAAATTTTTTGTGGACACTCATGGGTGGCCGGGGGGTGTTATAGGCTAAAAAAATTAGAAATTTTTTTTCCAAAATTTTTTTTTTGTTTCAAAATTTTTTCCACGGGCAACGCCGGGCCCTTCAGCTAGTTGTAAAATAAAAAACAGCAATGAAGATATAAAAAAAATTCTAATGAGAAGAATTAATAATTAATAATAAGAAAGAAAGTTTCCAAAGTAAAGGTTTGAGAAACTTAATTATAGGACATGATTTAGAAAAAAAATGAGAAAAAAAAATGGAAAAAATCAAGGGAAAAAAAATAATAATGGTTGGGTTAAATAAAACATAAGGTGTTATTAAAATTATAAAAAAAGAAAAGTGTAGAACTCAAAGTTCTGTGCAATGTCGTCCATTTTCCTTAGGTTTTCAGTTGAAACTAAAAAACCTTGCTAAGTAGTAGAAATTTCGCAAAGAAACTAAAAATGTGTCTCAATCTGTAATTTTAAACCTGATCTCTTTGTCCCATAATGTTGTAACTTTTAAACCTTTGATATTTCAAACTAAGAAATTCTGCAAACCTTCAATGTTATTAATATCAAAGATCTACAAAATCGGATTAAAAAAGATTTAAGGATTTAAAAATTATAGTTTATGGCAAGCGTTTAGTTCCTTCAAGGGGTAGAAAGTTTTTGCTATTAATCCAAGATCATTGATAAAAAAATCTTTCCCGTAATGAGTTACCAAGGTGTTTCAAATAAACAATTTAAATAAATATTTTAGTTGATTTTAAAAGTTTAGACATTAAGATTGGATGAATTCAATCTAAAATCCATCATGGTTATTAGGCATTTAGACTTTAGAGTATAGAATTGTTATATTCTTTTTAATGATAAAATTTTTGTTCTGAATTGAATAAGCATTTATAAATCTTAATAAATCTTGTAAATCATAAACGAGGATATAAAATTAGATTGTTTAAATTAAACAAAAATTATTTTATGACACGTAACCTCTTGAGTGAAACCCTGGAAACACAGTGATTTCCAGAAAAATGTGGACTCTTTCTCGTCTTTATTCATTTTAAACGGTAAATTGGACGTAAGATTAAGATCTTATATGTTTTCAATCATAACTCCTCTTATAGGAGAGCTAGTTAAAGACCGAAAATGTTTATAATTTCTGATGTATAACCGGATAAGTTTTCTTTTCTCATTCTGTGGCGTAAAATTAAAACTAGAGGCGCTGCGAGGTTAAAAAGTTGTACCAGTACTGACGCATAAATTTGACCTTTTCCTTCTTCTCTAGTTTGCAGTGATCAAGGATTTTGTGCTATGTAAGTTATAAAAATTAAAAATTAAAAAATTTGTGAAATTTCCTGATTTAAAGGAAGGCAATCATTCCATAATTTTCTGGTTACCACTGTACTCCCTGTATATGCATAAACTCTAGTAGAACATATTTGTCACCTGGCTGGATTCAAGTTCATCCAAGGACTCAAGTATTGCTATAGGAGCTTCCAGAGTAGATTTAAATTCCCAGGATTCTGTTCCTCCCTCAGATTCATGAGAGTTCTCTCGTATACTTGGTCTCCAACCCTCCTCAGAATACTACAAGGGCAAATTAAAGGTTAGGGTTTATTATATCTCATTTTCTCCTCCGTCCATGATCTTTTATAAACACTAATTCTCTGATATTCATCTCTGTATTGCATGTATAGGAATAGTAAAAAGCTGAATAACTTGTATAAAACACGTCACAGACTTCATATAGCATACAAATCAGCTATCCAATATCTTACAGAATATTGATTAAAGGAACATTAGAAAAGTATTAGACAACAACACTTATAGCTATCCATCCATCCATACTTCTTTGGGTGTATGTATAACTAAACTATCGATGTGGAAACATATATATAATATATTTGTTTTTAGTACCAAAAAAACGTAAAAATTATGTTTGGTCGAAATTGAACAATTTTGTCCAGAAAAGAAGTGTCGGGTTTTTAAATAAAAAAATACATGAATGTTAACAGAAAATTTGCCAAACTGAGTTTTACAATTACTTGAAAAGCAACATTTAAACGCTAAAATAGGTTGTTGGAATATTCACAAATAAAAACAGAAAAAAAAATTTTCTTTTAATACAATGAAAAAATAGTTTAAGTTAATAAGAAATATTCAAATCATTCGAATTCAGCTTAGTAAAATATATTATTAACCTGTGCAATTTCTGAGGGTTGGGATACACTGCGGGTAGGATAAGGTTGGTTTAAAGTAGGTTGGTTTCCACTGTCTCTTCTCTCCTCCAGTAGGTTCAGGATAGAGTAGATATCCCGGGATACCCGGAGCTCAAGATTTTCCAGTTGTCTAAATTAAATCCGTTTCAGACACAGATAGAATAAAATAGTTTTTTGGTAACTTAGGTTAGTGATAAACTCAAAGGAAGCAACATTGTCAATCATCCTTACACCGCGCCTTTTCACGTTGTACTAAAACATGTAAACCTAAACAAAAATACGCGCATGAAAAGCAAGATAAACTTTCTAATATCTTTGCAACCCAATATCGTAGACTTTTGATATTTCAAACTATGAATTCTGTTAAATTAGATAATATAAGTTTGAAATATCTAAGATTTTTGAGAAGAGTTACAATGTCTACTTTAGTGATCAACTCTCGATTAAAACAGTGCCATCAATGATTTACGATACCCTTAAACCCTTCATATAAATTATTATTGAAGACTTTAGTAAACAACTTGTAGATTTCTATTTCAACAGGAAGTAAGAAATCGGACGAAACTCAAATTTTCGAATCCCTATATCTTTGAAACCTGATTAACCGTTGCTATTAATAACTTAGATTATTTGCTCTAATAGAATTCATAGTTCGAAGTATCTAAGGTCTACGACATTGGATTGCAAAAATAAAGGGATTAGAAAAACTGAGTTTTTGGCAAAGACTCAAATCCTTTCAAATAAAAAAAATCCATGCCATCCTTGTGAAGGTTTTAAGAGCATTGATAATTAATTGACAGCCCCTTTAATATATTTATTGACCTGCTAATGAGATCTATCCTCTCTAGGATACAGGATTCAGAAAGTAGAACTGGTTTATCAGGAGAACAAGAGTTCAGGTTGGACTCCCTACTCTGCTCATAGGAATGACTTTGGGAGTTCAGGGTTGGACTAGATTGGTTCTCAAGGTTTGGTTGAGCCCCTTGCCCGGAGACAGGAGTTTGGCTAGCCCGGAGAGAAAGCTTCTCAGCAGCAGGAAGGTTGGATTGTGACTCACTAACTATCTCACTGAAAATAAAAAGATTTTGAATTTTTGTCAATATAATTATGTTTTTTAACTTGTTAAAATAATATTAATGTTTTATGTAATCATTGATGAATAAGCAATTTAGTGAGTATTGTATTATTGTTTTGAGTAAATCTGAGCTACTGTGGAGCTACTTAATCCGGCTCAGCCATTATATCCATTTATACTGTGTAATTAACTTATACTCAGCGCCTCACTGGATTCAATATAATCCGACCACAGTTTTAATATAAATACACACAGGAGGTTTAGACAAGGACACTCAGCAAGGTTGAATCTATCCTTATCCAGGTCCTAGTTCTCATTCAGGATATTCTTCTTATCCCAAAGTTTGTTCTGATAAAAGGAGAGTATTTTTAATAATAGTGTTCACTCTTATCACAGGGCTGGTTCTTTGCTTGGTTTTTTAATATCACAGAGGGCAGTTCTAAACCAGGGAGGACTATTCCTACAATGGTTAAATCTTGTATTTCAGGGTTGGTTCATGTATCCAGGGTTGGTTTTTGTATCCAGAGTTAATTCTTGTATCCCAAGGTTAATTCTTGTCTCTGGGGTTGGTTCTTGTATCCTGGGCTGGTTTTTGTATCCAGGGTTAATTCTTGTATCCCAGGGTTGGTTCTTGTATCCAGTGTTGGTTTTTGGATCTCAGGGTTAATTCTTGTATGCGGGGCTGGTTTTTGTATCCAGGGTTAATTCTTGTATCCCAGGGTTGGTTCATGTATCCAGTGGCCGAATTTAAAGAATTTGAGCGGCGGTTTAAATTTAAGCCGCGGTTTAAATATGGTTGGTTCTACTTAAAATTGTATCAAATGTTTCAAGATTTAAGCCGGCGCTAAATTTAAACCGGGTTTTGGCAGATTTAAACCGCGGCTCAAATTCTTTAAATTCCATCTCAGGGTTGGTTATTGTATCCAGAGTTAATTCTTGTATCCCAGGGTTAATTCTTGTCTCTGGGGTTGGTTCTTGTATCCCAGGATTGGTTCTTGTATACAGGGTTGTTTCTTGTATCTCAGGGTTTTTTCTTGTATCCCAGGGCTGGTTCTTGTAGCATAAAAAGGATTCTGTTTTTTTAACATTCACTTTATTCCTCCTCCTCCTCTTTCCTTCTTATCTTCTCCTTCTTTTGCTTTCTTTTTTAAACCTAACACTCCCTTTGAGTCTAACAGTTTTCTTTTTCTTCCACAGTTTTATTGGTTTCACTGTACTATTCTCTCGTCTCAAATGTATATATATATCACCTAAAATTCTTTCAATATTTTATCTGACCATCAATCGAAGAATTATTCTTTAATAAAAATGAATCTTTTTACTTTATTGCCGATTCTATCATTGAATACAATCCATGCCAATATCCTTCGTTTTATTTCATAAACTCATTCTTGTGTCTGCTTCATCTCCTTTTCTATCTGTCTGTCTTTCCTTTCACTTCCTTTTTTCCTTTTTCCTTTCTCCTTTCCTTTATTACTCTTTCCCTTTCTTTGTTTCTCCTTCCCCTTCTTTATCCTGATTTCTCTTCACTTTCCTTTCCCTTATTCCCTTTCCCGGTTTTATTTGATTTCTTATCCTTTCCCTCCTTTATTCCCCTATTTTTTCTGTTTAGCCCCCTCCCCATACTTTTCTTTTTCCTTTCTTAAACCTTCATTTTTCATATTTCTCCGTCCCTCCCTCTTGCAAAACTCTGACTACTTATTAATGAATCGGATTTGATCCTCTCTCCTCCTCTAACCTTTGAGGTTGGGATTGCGGGGCCTCTGATGAAGATCAAACTGATTCTTAAATCTTTCCACGAAAGTTTCTGATTTTAAGATGTTTTCACAGGACTTGTCTTTTATATTCCTGGATTCTCCGCTTTTAATAACTAGCATTTCAGAGGAAGAAAGGATTGGAAAGATTTTCTTCACGAACTTTTATCTTTACTAGTGAACTTTCTGTCAAAAAAGAAAAGACAGAAAATGCTAAAACTATGTTTGGGACTTGCTCAGGAGACTAAGTTTAGAAATATGGGACCAAAATATAAATATGTTTAATTTGGTTTCTGAAAGCCATCGCAAATATTTTTTGAAAAAACACAAAAAAACAATGAAATTCCACACGTAAATTTGATATTCTTAAAAATTATTAAGCTTTAAGCTCACCCTGAGAAACCTTTGAAAGTCCTAAACTTAAGGTTTACCTAAACCTATGAAAGCATAAAACTAAGGGTTTACCTAAACCTATGAAAGCCTAAAACTAAGGGTTTTCCTAAACCTATGAAAGTTTAAACTAAAGGTTTACCCAGTGCTGTTGGTTTCATCCGGAGGTTTACTTCTCTTTCTACGCTTTGTGGTTCTTCTCCGAGGCATCTTGTAATCCCGTACATCAGACCTAATATCAAGCAGAGGATTTTATTTAAACCCTGACCAAGAAAAGATTAAGTTGACAGAAAACCGGATAAAGAAGAGAATAGCTTGACAGAATTGTGAGAAATATTCATAATCTGAACCTGTTATATCCTCCAGCAGAGAACTCGGTTTCTTCGTGCTCTTGTTGTTCCTCTTCCTCCTCACGGAAATACCGTCGGAACACAGACGGATCAACACCCGTCACCTCGTCCTATACATGGAGATATAAGTTAGATACAACACCTAGCTCCTCATCCTATACATGGAGATATAGTTTGGATACAACACCTAGCTCCTCGTCCTTTATATTAAGTAGGTTAGATTCAACAATTAGCACCTCCTCCAATACATGGAGATATATAGTTTAGATACAACACCTAGCTCCTCGTCCTATACATGGAGTAGGTTAGATACAACACCTTGCACCTCATCCTATTCATGGAGTAGGTTAGATAAAACACCTAGTTCCCCATCCTATACATTGAGTAGGTTAGATACAACACCTAGTTCCTCATCCTATACATGGAGTACATGGAGTAGGTTAGATGCAACACCTTGCACCTCACCCTATACATGGAGTAGGTTAGATACAATACCTAGCTCCTCGTCCTATACATGGAGTAGGTTAGATAAAACACCTAGCACCTCATTCTATACATGGAGTAGGTTAGATACAACACCTAGTTCCTCATACTATACATGGAGTACATGGAGTAGGTTAGATGCAACACCTTGCACCTCACCTTATACATGGAGTAGGTTAGATACAATACCTAGTTCCTCATCCTATACATTGAGTAGGTTAGATACAATACCTAGCAGATCATCATATACATTGAGGACTGGATGTTATATATGAATATATTTGTAAATATAGGTGAGACGTTTCCTGGATACAAAACTCCAAGTCATAAATATGTATGAGTGAATATATGATATTTGTAAGATGAAGATCAGCTGAATAATTGATGCAGCTAGAAGGAACAGTTCCAATCTACCAAATATCCAGGCTGAATCCAAATAACACAACCTGTGCATGCATAGCAAGCTAAAAATTGATATTTCAAAATTTCATACAAACTTTTAAATGATATAAAGTTGAGAACCCAGAGGGTAAACACCTTCAGAAAATATTTGATTTTATGCTCTTAAATCTTTAAAATAAGAATTCTAACTGATTTGAACTTTACATCTTTGAAAAAACACACAACATTTCATGATAAAAATATTCCAATTCTATTCTTTAAACTAAAAATCAGCGAGATGATCTTTTTAAAAAAAGTAAAAAAAACCATCAACTTTCTTTGTTTTTTTTTCAGTGAATCACTTGGCCATTATTTAATGGAGTCCTTAGATTTTCATGAAATTGATTTTGATAAAAGATATCCCCCCCCTCCCCGGGACACCCTCTTCCCAATAAATTGTTGTTCTACACAAACTGTATCCTAACTTGCAACTTCTAACTCCAGCTCAATACATGATACATATAAAGTTTCAAGATGAAACTTTTTAAGTACGGAGATAGGTTCAGATTAGGGGATTACTAGAGGTTTATGTACAATATATATTAGGATATATATATATATAGTACGGAGATAGGTTCAGATTAGGGGATTACTAGAGGTTTATGTACAATATATATTAGGATATATATATATATGTATAATGTATGTAAACTATGTTTTGAGGGCGTATCGTTACCCTTTCTTTGTAACAAGTTTGTTTAGTTTTTAACTGTTGTTTTTTAAGTTCAATGTTCATCGTTCTCCAATAAACTAAATTTTTCGCGGATTTTCTCCTGAAATTGGTAGATTTTCTAAAATCGGAAAGTCGACGTTTTTTCCAGGCGAAATAAATTGTAGGTTTTTCCCTTGGGTCATGTGTGAGATGCCATAAAAAATTTGGGCCAATTGGTTCAGCCCTTTTTACACTATGGATATAACATACAAAGAGAAAAACCATTTTTTTGGTTTATAGATATACACTTTCTACAAGTTTTACAATTTTTTAATCATTTAATCCAGTTCAGTTCAGTTCCCGAATGCTATTGACGTATATTGAATACAGTTTATTCAAAGTTATTTTGACACTCTTGTACTCTATGTGCCAAACCTAAAAAAAAACAGAATATTTAAGTTCTGACGATTTCAAACCTCTGAATGAATTTGGAATATTTCCCATAAATATTTTAAACTTAAAATTAAACACATCCAAATATCCAAATCCAAATATATGTTTCTTTTTGTTAGCGTATCCTTAATTTGTCCTCCTCACATTTAGTAAACCAATAAAAGGACGAGACATGTTAACGACCTGGAAATCTTTAAACTACGCAACATAAAGGTTTAATTCTGCAATAAATATAATTATGTGAATACTAACGAAAAATTAAATTTTAAAAATATGTAAATGTGCAGCTGCAGCGACCATCAATTTACAAACCAAAGCTTGAAAAATGTTAAGTTGTCCATTATGGTAAAATAAAACCTATAGCTTAGCAGAAAAATAGTATTTTTTATAATAATAGCTCGGGAACTCAAGTTTGCCATGGGAAAATCTATTTTTTATTAAAGCCGTTAAATTCAATTTGGAATTTTAAAGCCAAGCTCAGAACATTCCTGTGGTTTTACCGAGTTCTTAAATCAATTAAGAGACCAATCCGTCCAGGGGTTTCTGAGTTATCATAAACCAAGATTTTTCCGTATTAAATGGGGTGCAAAATTTAGAATTTCCCCGCGTTTGATTGGCTATTCGGGATTCTGCAAACGCCACTCTCATTGGTTGAATTTCAGACACTTTCCTGGATAAAAACTAAAGATTAAATTAATCTTGAGATTAATAAAGCATTGATCACATTATCCACAATTCTAAAGTTTTCAGCTCAAAATGCGTAAAAGTAAAAAACCTCAGTTAAAAAGTTAAAAGTTAAAAATTTGTCCACTGTGCAGTATTAATCTTGTTTTTCAACTTTTTAATATTATGGTTAACATCTGCTGACTGCATCCTGACTACAAGATAAAACATCAGACTTTCTCTTTTGATTTCATGTTTAATTTATTCTTTAATCTATCTTGAAATGAAGGCTTATTGCTTCAAACTTCCTGTCAAATATTCACCCTCTCAAAACTTGTATCGTCTAGATGAAAAAAATATGTCTTTCTGAATAAGACAAATGTTGAGGATTATTGCCCAGGTTTACATTGTTATCCATAGTCTATTATACTCCTTTGGCATTAAATCCTTATTTTAGCTGAAGTACCCGGAGTTGCCAATGTAATTTCAAAAATTTCCAAATTATTTTTAACCTATGTCATCATCTTGGTTTCCTTAAAAAATGTCAGCCAATTTGGTCCAGCCGTTTGGACAGCTATAGCGAACATATAAATATATATATATATTATATATGAGCGTAGAGTTTTATTATTTACATTGCACATTTTCTGGAAAAGAAATGCTAAAATATAGTTCTGAATATTTAAACTAAGCTAAATATTTCAAGCTTTGACTAGAAATGGTGGCAAACCATGAGACGTGACAAGTTAGAATATAAAGAAGAAATACTTACATCTCGCATAGAAAAAGTAACTTGTAGATTACTGGCGAATGATTCTGAGAACTCCGGGTAGAGCTCTAGAACCTGAATAAGAAATCTGTCAACAAGTTCTTCTCTAACATTTTCAAGGGTTTCATGAAATTGTTTTTTTTTTCAAATCGCAAGCACTTCAAATAAAATTTTTTTTAACAATTTAGAAAAAAATAAATAACGAACAGTTAAAATGAAAACAATTACGATTGATATAATTAAAATGAGGTCAAGTCAATTCAGATTACAATTAGTTGAAACAAATTTAAATTATTTTCAACCACATTACGGGGAAGTTCAGGGAATTTCACGTTACAAAGTTATACACTCTGAATCGATTGGTCCATGGAAACACCTTTAATTGCCCGAAAAAGTAGTCATTTCCAAAAGGAATTGAGTATTTGCCACAAATCCCAAATTTCTAATACCTATATCTCTAAAACCAGATGGCGTAAACCTTTCATATTTCAAACTTTGAGTATTTGATCCATCAGAATGCATAGTTTGAAATATCTAAGGTCTACAACATTCGGTTGTAGAGGTAAAGGGATTCAGAAATCAGAGTTTGTGACAATGACTCAATTCCTTTTATCGTTTTTTGAGATGAAAGTGATTTAATTTATTCACAGAAACTTCGTAGAGCGGGATGTTCTTTTCTTAATATTAGTTTAACACTCCGCTGCTGGGGGAAGATGGTTAAAAATAAAAACAGTTAAAAGAAAAAGTACGAACAATTTAAATAAAATAAAATTAGGAACAGTTCAAATAAAATAAAATCAAGAAAAATATTAATGAATTTGATTACAGATAGCTCAAATCAATTCAGATAAAGAGCAGTTTAAATCAAACAAAAAAATTCTCGTAATAGTATGGTTCCATTTTAGCCTGTAATGCATGGATAAAATGCAATGAATTTTTTAATAATTAAATAACGACTACAAAAAATGTAAACAAATTCTACAGTAAACTAATTAGTTGTTTAGGAACAGGTTGTGAGAAAATAAAAATTATCGAAAATAAGTAATCTTATTCAATTATTGGTTTCTATAATCTCTCTTTAATCACAAAGATTTTCTGCAGATTTTCAGGAATTTTTATTAGAAAGACGACATTTGAAGAATTAGAAGAAATCTTCAAACAAATTCATAGAAAATTCATTTCAGATATATAAAACGTTTCTACGATGTATAATTACTGAGTTTGAGGGCAAAGTCGACGTTCAAAAGCATGAATTTGGGTGGGTTTTATAATCGGTTTTTTAAAACTAATAAATAACGACGACGAAAAATATAGTAAAAATTCTATAGTAAACTCATTAGATGTTTAGAAACATATTTCTCAAAAGAAATTTGTCAATAATTTGAAGTTAGAATTAATTATTTCCTTTTTCATCATTATATTGAATTTCTTATTTTCTACGACTTTGTTCATAGATTTCTTTAAATTCTTCAAATGTCGTCTTTTTAATAAAAATTCCTGAAAATCTACAAAAAATCTTTATGATTAAAAAGAGATTATAGAAACTAATAATTGAATAAGATTACTTATTTTCGATGATAATAGTTATTTTTTTTTTCTCAACCTGTTCCTAAACTACTAATTAGTTGACTGTAGAATTTTGTTTACATTTTTTGTCGTCGTTATTTAATAATTAAAAAAAAAAAATTCTGAAAATGTATCTAACAAAAGTACGATTTTTAACGTCGACTGCGCTTAAACTCAGGATTTACTCAAATGAATCCTAGAGAATTTGTTCACAACACTGCATACTCAGTTTAACTACCTTACATATCCGGCCTGTCCCTTTAAGATCTGAGACATTGTGTTGCAAAAATATAGTGACTAGAAAATATTTTAAGTATAACATTAAAAAATTGAGATTTTCAACGTTCAACCCGTGTTTTTTTTAAAGATTCAAGTCGTCATTAATGTCTCACCCTTTGTGGGTAACCCTGTAAAATGAATGGATGGGGAGAATGTTATGAACGAACTCACCTCTAAAAGCAAGGGTTGAGGATGGGGAGAATGTTATGAACGAACTCACCTCTAAAAGCAAGGGTTGAGGATGGGGAGAATGTTATGAACGAACTCACCTCTAAAAGCAAGGGTTGAGGATGGGGAGAATGTTATGAACGAACTCACCTCTAAAAGCAAGGGTTGAGGATGGGGAGAATGTTATGAACGAACTCACCTCTAAAAGATCATCTCGCATTATTTTATGAAGATCACAGTATGTCAAGGCACGAACGTTACAAGAGGACTTTCCTGCAACAATTGAATTGGTTACATAAAGTTGCTCAATACACAATACTAGAGGATCTACCGGGACACGAAACTAATAAATATTTAAATATCCAATCGATTACCTATTGTATCATGAATACAAGGATTTTCACCAAAAACATCATCTTTCCCTGAGAATAGAGTAATGTAGTTTTCATAAAACATTTGGATCTGAGTTTTTGTCTAAACTCATATTTTCTAATCCTTATAAACGTGCAAACGATAAATTGGTAATTCTGATTGTATAATGTATAAGTTTGAAATATATATCTAAGGTTTAGACTATGAGGCTTCAAATATATAAAGATTAGAAAATTTTAGTTTGGGCAAAGATTCAATTCCTTTACAATCTTGTATTGAATGATTTACCCTATACTCTGTACCCTGTACCCTGTACTCTGTACTCTGTACTAACCTAGAATAGCTAGAACTACATCATCCTTGACAATCTCGATAGAACCTCGAGATATAAAATACAAGGAAACCAGAACATCTCCCTAAAACAGAGTAGAATAAAGTAAATGTTTATGTTTGCCTTGTTTGTTGTTTTCTTTCGAACCAATCAGCGTCAACACGGCTGAACCGATTTTGCGCATTTTTTGCGGTGCATCTTTTGTATTTGATTGCCAGCCAGAATTATAAATTTTTGAAAATTCAATGAAACATAAAAAGGAATGATGATACGAAAGGATAAGGTGGATGAAAAATGAGGATAGGAAAGAATAAGGTGGATGAGAATAGGTGATAAAAAAATATAAGATGGTTGAGGAATGAGGATAGGGAAGGATAGGATAAGATGGATGGGACATGAGGATAGGAAATGATAGGATAAGATGAACGAGGAATGAGGACAGTAAAGGAAAGATTAATATGGTTAAGGAATGAGGAAAGGAAAGGATAGGATAAGGTGGAAAAGGAATGAGGACAGGAAAGGAAAAGATAAGATAGATGAGGAATTAGGATAGGAAATAATAGCATAAGATGGATGAGGAATGAGGACAGGAAAGGAAAGGATAAGGTGTATGAGGAATGATGATAGGAAAGGATAAGATGGGTGAGAAATTAGAATAAGAAAGGAACGCATAAGATGGATGAGGAATGCAGGAATGAGGATAAGAAAGAATAAGATGGATGAATTATGATAATAGGAAAATATAAGATGGATGAGGAATGAGGATAGAAATAGATAAAGTGGATGAGGAATTAGGATAGGCAAGGATAAGGTTGATGAGGAATGAGAATAGGAATGGATAAGGTGGATGAGGAATGAGTATAGGAAAGGATAAGATGCATGAGTTATGAGGATAGGAAAGGATAAGGCGGATGAGGAATGAGGATAGGAAAGGATAAGGCTGATGAATAATGAGGATAGGAAAGGATAAGGTGCATGAGTTATGAGGATAGGAAAGGGGTGGATGAAAATGATGTTAAAGTTGATGTTGAAGTTAATGTTGAAGTTCATGTTGAAGTTAATGTTGAAGTTGATGTTGAAGTTAATTTTGAAGTTAATGTTGAAGTTAATTTTGAAGTTGATGTTGAAGTTAATGAAGTTGATGTTGAAGTTAATTTTGAAGTTAATTTTGAAGTTGATGTTGAAGTTAATGTTGAAGTTAATTTTGAAGTTGATGTTGAAGTTAATGTTGAAGTTAATTTTGAAGTTGATGTTGAAGTTAATTTTGAAGGTAATGTTGAAGTTAATGTTGAAGTTAATGTTGAAGTTGATGTTGAAGTTAATGTTGAAGTTAATGTTGAAGTTAATGTTGAAGTTAATGTTGAAGTTAATGTTGAAGTGTACCTGATGCACTAAGGTTGAAGTTTACCTGATGCACTAAGGTGTTGAAGTGTACCTGATGCACTAAGGTATGTTGAAGTGTACCTGATGCACTAAGGTATCACCAGGTGGCGCGTGTGTGGTTTTAAACTTCATGGAGAGTGCTCTGAAAATATTTATTTTATTATTTACTGAAGGTTCAGGTATTTCAAGGCATAAACTCCCCTTTTTATAGAGTTTTCTGGGCTATTTCCTCTTTTCAGGAACTGTGAGGCGATGTTATAGAAGTAAATTAAACTGGTTTAGAGAATATATCTACAGTATAATGTGAGGTTAGAGATATACAGAAACATTTTAGTATTTAATGATGCTGCACCATCTTTTTTCATTTACCAAACCTACGTTTTGCTACAAAAAGTTAGAAATACAGAGTTATAAATATCTTTTGCTATAAGAGACTTTTTTGTAAAATTCTTTCTAAAAGAAATTGAGTATTTTCCACAAACTCAAATTTTCTAGATTATTTGATAACACACAATTCATATTGTTTGAAATATCCATGGTCTACGGCATAGGTTGCAAAAAAGATCAAGGGATTACAAAGTCAGAGTTTGTGGCATATGACTCAAAGCGAGGGACAAAATATAATTTAAAAGGTCATTTCTTATTTAAAATAATTTTCTTCTATTTTCAAACTTGATTTTTTCTCTAAATCTCTTATTTTAGTAATACACAAATCTTATTCAAATCACTAAAAAGTAAAAATATCTTAAATTTTGTCTTCATTTTTTAACTTATTGAATGGCTTTGGCCCATACTGAACTAAACAGAAGAAGGTGAAAAGAATCGAGCTTTTGCCACAAACTCTAATTTTCTAATCCCCACATCTCTGCAACATGATGTCGTAGACTTTTAATATTTTAAACTATATATTCTGTTAGATTAAATAGCCTAAGTTTAAAATATCAAAAGTTACAACATTAGGATGCAAAGATTTAGGGATTAGACAATTGGGGTTTGTGGCAAAAAGTCAATTCTTGTGCGGCTTAGTGAAAAACAAATTTATCCGGTTGCATATTAGAAGTACAAAACAAATTGACTCTTATATCAATGGCTCTTTAGTAAGAGGAGCTGTGATAAAAAACAAATACGATTGCATTCTTCCGAGTACTTTACTTTAGTTTGACGTGGGCCGGTGGTTTAAGTAAATTACCCAGAACTAGGAATACTTGTGTTGTATATCTGGCTTAATCTTACATTATAAATATCCATGGATTCCCTTATTGCATTATTTGGCTTAGTAAAGGATTTGAGTCTTTGCCACACATTCAGTTTTTGTAAAACCTATATCTTTGCAACCTTATGATGTAAACCTTTGATATTTCAAACTTGCATTATTTGATCTAACAGAATTCAACGTTTGAAATATTAAAGGTCTACGACATTGGGTTGCAACGATATTGAATTTAGAAAATCAGAGTTTTTGGAAAAAACTAAATTCCTTTCTCTAAATACCTTGTATTAGAATGATATTGTGACCATGCATTGGTATGTTATTGTGTACATTCAGCACACCGTGTACAGTGGATTTGTTTTGGTCAGTTTGTGTAAAAATATCTAGTTATGTTAAGTTTGTAAGTGCGAAACCTACTAACATTATAACTGATATTTTATTTTATTCTAAAGAAACTAGGCTTCTAGGGCGCTTCGCGACCATCTTCCATTTCAACTTTTTATTGTGGCTCTATCTGTGAGCATCCTCTCTTTGTACAATATAAAACAAAAACAAAAAAGTTCGCAGATTTAATGATATTTTTCGTGACCTTTCATTATTTTACAAAAATCAAACATTTTTGGGGACAAATTTTTGAAATTCTGAGCATCTATGAAACTTTCCGGAGGTCAAAAAATTTGGGCCCAATCGGTTTTGTCGTTTTGACGTTTATTGGATACAAATAAACAGACAGATGAAATAAGTATATATTCTAAGGAAATCAAAAAGAGATAGAAATAAGTAAATTCGGGCTCAAAGTCTTAACTCGGAAATCCTTAAGTCTTAAATCCACCAATGATAGGATTTTAGCTCTAAAACAAAATGCTGCAGCTCAGGGTTAGCTATTATCAATTTCCGGCTCAATCTCTAGGAATCTTGGACTAGCAGGATCCAACACAAAAGTTTTGCTTTCAGAACATTTGGATGTGATGGAGACCTAGGCCGGGGGGGGAAGGTAATTGTTTAAATGCTTCCTAAGGGTAGCATGAACTCTCCTGGGAAAATGGAGAGAAAAGTTTCCACGCCTCTTGAGCAAGTAATAATTTTTCTGTGAGAAAAACATATAATATATCACGCTAGTCCTAGAATAGTGGTTGGAACTCCGTGCTAGATGTAAATTAGGAGATTATGGAAACTAAACCATGACAGGTTGGATCTGCGTGCTAGATGTAAATTAGGAGATTATGGAAACTAAACCATGACAGGTTGGATCTGCCTGCTAGATGTAAATTAGGAGATTATGGAAACTAAACCATGACAGGTTGGATCTGCCTGCTAGATGTAAATTAGGAGATTATGGAAACTAAACCATGACCGGTTGGATCTGCCTGCTAGATGTAAATTAGGAGATTATGGAAACTAAACCATGACAGGTTGGATCTGCCT
Source organism: Eurytemora carolleeae (assembly GCF_000591075.1). Taxonomy (NCBI): domain Eukaryota; kingdom Metazoa; phylum Arthropoda; class Copepoda; order Calanoida; family Temoridae; genus Eurytemora; species Eurytemora carolleeae. Next base: position 183,524 of record NW_019396523.1, read on the forward strand.
GCTAGATGCAAATTAGGAGATTATGGAAACTAAACCATGACCGGTTGGATCTGCCTGCTAGATATAAATTAGGAGATTATGGAAACTGAACCATGACGGGTTGAATCTGTGTGCTAGGAGATTAAGGAAACTGAACCATGACGGCATAGAGTAATATCACTCTATGTATGACGGGTTGAATCTGCTTGCTAGATATAAACTAGGAGATCATGGAAACTGAACCATGAAGGGTTGTATCTGCGTGCTAGATTTAAACTAGGAGATAATGGAAACAAAGAATTGGTTATAGGAGAAGGAATAGACATATCTGTTTTTTCTTAACCATTTAACGGATTAGGTCAGCTGATGGGGGATGGGGGGATGGGGGAGGGGTAAGAGAGAGTACAACATTGGTATATTTACAGAGTGGTCATCTTCGTGTTGGATTGCGCATAGCTCTCAAATTGGATTTAGGAACGTGCTTGAAAATTTTTTCCCGAAATTTTCCTAGGCTATTTAAAACTTTCCAAATCACCGAATTTGACGCAGGTAAAATGAATTTAAAAAATCACAATTATTTTTGTAATTTTCATTAGTTTTTCAATATCTATTTTTAGTTTTATTTTCTGAAAACAACAACATGCAGTCAAATAGATACGCTGGAAGGTAGAAACCTCCTGCCTAAATTACTTGTAGCAGACAACTCATATTTGTACCTGTGAGAACAATATTGAAACAAGAGACATCTATAGCAAATTAATTACTTTCTATTTTCCTTTCTCCCCCTGCTGCCATCTGTAGGAAATACGCATTTGTGTTATATAAACATACAGAACGCGTATTGCATCCTGCACCTGGGTTTGTTTGACCAATACAATAAATTTCAAGGTAACAAAAACTTACAAACAGAGTTCTAAATGAACCAAAAAAAAAATCTTCGAACTGATTTTTTTTAGAAAAGAACTTTAAAACAGAGAGCAGGAGCATTTAAAAAATAAACAAATTAACAAACTGTTTATCATGATTGTAAGAAAATTCATTGATCTTTTGAAAGCTCTATCTTTAAATCTGACCATGAGAGAATCTTAAATGTGCTTTTTGCATATATTTCTTTATGCACACAGAGCTAAACAGAGCACAAACCAAGCCAATGTTTGCTTTTGCATTCAATTTTCTGGGATGTACTCGTTAGAATTAGTTGTCATCGTGAATAAACCAACATTTGGTAAAATTTCATTAAACAATAATCGGATTTTTTCAATTTGATAAATAAAAAAGACCTAATAATTGAGTAGTGACGCATAAACAAAGTGTTAAATCAGCAACAATTCAGAGGATAAAATGCCATGCGTACGACAGAGATGGTGCTGCTTGCAATTTTTCCCAAGACCTCAAAATTATATGTTCTCTCAAGAACCGGGCCGACATCCAACCAACTAGAGCAAGCTGTACAGTACACATACAGACAAAGCGGGACAGTACATAAAATGAGCCAGCCCCTTCTCTCGTGAGTGAGCAAAAGCAAAGAAAATAGAATATGTGTTAGAGTGGGATTTAGACAATCCCTCGGTATGAATTTTGTCAGTCCCTTTCAGCCTGAAAGGGAGTTCAAAGTGTACAAATCATGTAAATGTTCACAATTTATATGCAGTAGAGTACATTTATACAGTATGTTCCCTAGATATCCATTTCGATTTTTTAAAGCTGTTTTATAAACTTTATAAAATGAATTAAGTGTATAAAAAACATTATTTGATTTAAAGTTATAACGGAAAATCATCGTTTGTAAAGTGAAAGTCACAGAGTCTATGTGAAATGATCATTGGTCAATTATGAAACCAGCCTATTTTATAATTTGGTTTTGTTTTAATATTAATTTTAGATTTTCTATAAAATGATGTTCCAGGGCCCAAAAGTTTATATAGCACAAATATGTGAAGTACACCTGCAGTATGGAAACAGTACAACAAAATGGCCGTTTTACACTTTTTTTCTAGTAAATTTCACTCTAATATATATTCTATTCTCTATGGGCAAAAGTAAGAACGGAACCAACTGAATTTTCATGATCTCTTCAAGAAAATGTAGTATGTCAGGATAATAAAGCAAACTTTTATAAGATTAAATCTTTTATTTGCATGAACTCTCTCAAAGAGCTAAAAGCATAAAACGTTGCTGTTTTGGTTTTATAGAAGTAGTAAAGAACTTCCTTCGTGATAATCTAATTCTGTAAACTCACTTTTTTAAAGATATTGGAAACCAGTTTTCCACACATTGCTTGAAAAATGTATTTTTCCTTTAAAATTTAATCATTCCTGAGTTCAATGGGAACAGTGAATGAATATTTTTGGAAAAATTTGAAAAAAGAGGTAAAGAACATTGCAACCCCCCCCCCCCTCCTGCTGAGCCTCAAAAACAAAAAAGTAAAGTATAATACCCTTCATAGCATTATCATAAGTAAAATATAATGCCGTTTTTAAACAAAGGGTTACCCACAAATAATGAGCTAGTCTTTGATTACGACCTATAACCAAAAGTACTACTGGTATTCTGAGTAATATCTGAGTAGGTTGCTATAATACCTGAGACAACCTGAAGATGCTCCGGCAAAGGCAGGACAGTTATTGAGCAAATTTCTGTTTAAATGGACACATATATCAGCTTGTAAACAGTCAGGGAATCCCTAAAATAAATTATTTACAGTTACAAATACGAAAAGAATTCTCATTTTTAAATCCCTATATCTTTGCAAACCCAAGGTTGTAGACTTTTCATCTTTCCCATGAATTCTGGCAAGAAATAAATTATTTAGAATTTAAAAAAAGCTAAATTTTTGGAAAAGAGTTGAAATGAAATAATATTTAGTCTGATTCCAATACCAATAGTGATTGATATTTATCTATATATGAAGTTCTACTGTCAATATTTTATCTATATGTTGTCAATGGTGTCAATAATTCCTAGATTTGATTATCTTTTTTTTAAATCATTTTCATTTTCTTGATAATTTTGCTAAACAGATTTGCAATGTCAGAGCATTTGACCCATATTTGCAGGTTTTTTTGCATTATTAACAGAGCTGATGACGAAAAATAAACCAATAAATTATTATTTTTAACAATTTCCTTCCACTTTTCAGTATCTATTAATTATTTGTAAAAAGTTCTACATGAGACGTGAAAAAGCTGATGGTAAATAATTGAATATTGAGTAAAACAAGAATAAATAATACAATATTAGATAATAGAATATTGAGTGATAGAATATTAAAATATTAACATATTGAGTAATAATAAAATAAGTATTAAAAGATTAAGCAAAGGAAAATTGAGTAATAGAATGATTAAATAATAAAATGTTGAGTAAATCAAAACTAAGCAACAGAATATTGAGTAAAATAAGATTGATTACTCATATTTATGTCGCACTGCTATAAGTATTCATTAATAAGAAAATATGTTAAAATGAACGTTATGTTTAGAAACCCACCTTGAGAACCATATTCATATCTATGCCGTTTGTATACGACCAGGCATGTTGAAAGTACTCTTCTAATCTTTGTTTTAAAGGATTTGGAATCTGATAGAATTTATTGAACTCACGGACTCGTTGCATAGCAGAGTGGTACCTAGATACAATATAATCATGTCATGTTCTTATATGTCTCCCCTGACTAACCTGTCTCCCCTGACTAACCTGTCTACCCTGACTTTAACCTGTCTCCCCTGACTAATCTGTCTCCCCTGACTATAACCTGTCTCCTCTGACTAACCTGTCTACCATGACTAACCTGTCTCCCCTGACTAGCCTGTCTCCTCTGACTAACCTGTCTCCTCTGACTAACCTTTCTCCTCTGACTAACATGTCGCCCCTGAATAACCTGTCTCCTCTCACTAAACTGTCTCCCCTGACTAACCTCTCGTTCCTGACTAACCTTTCTCTCCTGACTAACCTATCTCCCCTGACTAACATGTCTCCCTGACTAAACTGTCCCCCTGACTAACCTGTTTTCCCTGGCTAGCCTGTCTCCCCTGGCTAACCCGTTTCCCCTGGCTAACCTATCTCCCCTGACTGACTTTTTTCCCCTGGCTAACCTGTCTCCCCTGACTAACTTGTCTCCCCTTGCTAACCTGTCTCCCCTGACTAACCTGTCTCAACAGGCCAGCCTGTCTCCCCTGGCTAGCTAACCTATCTCCCCTGACTAACCTGTCTCCTCTGACTAACCTGTCTCCCCTGACTAACAAGTCTCCCCTAGCTAACCTGTCTCCCCTGACTAATCTGTCTCCCCTGACTAACCTATCTCCCCTGACTATAACCTGTCTCCCCTTGCTAACCTGTCTCCCCTGGCTAACCTGTCTCCCCTGACTAACCTGTGTTAATAGGCCAGCCTGGCTAACCTGTCTCCCCTGACTAACCTGTGTTAATAGGCCAGCCTGTCTCCCCTTGCTAACCTGTCTCCCCTGGCTAACCTGTGTCCCCTGACTAACCTGTGTTAATAGGCCAGCCTGTCTCCCCTGGCTAACCTGTCTCCCCTGGCTAACCTGTCTCCCCTGACTAACCTGTTTCCCCTTGCTAACTAAAAGACTAACCTGGCAGTCCCTGAATATAATCTCTGGATGATTGCAGAAACGTTTCCAAAAATACTGGCGTACATCAGAGCTGGAATACAAAAGAAGATTAGAACAACGGAGAACAATTATTGAAATAAATTGCTGAAAATTACTTTAAAAAATATAAAAAAAAGCACCAAGCATTATAATAAATAAGATTAAAGATTGAAGATTACTTCCCTTTTATTTATTAACTATTTAATACACTGTGTACTGTTTGGAAGAGAAACCGTAAAAATGTAAAAGTTTCACAACTTAGTTTATTAAGTTTATCATAACTTTCCTGGAGTCACAGGAGTAGGAGGAGGGGGGGGGGGGTTCTGAATATCTATTATTTTAAGAGGATTTTAAGGCTAATATCCAATCAGTACAAATATGTGAACTATATGTATAGACTATATGCAACTAATTACAAAGCTACCTAAGCTAAGCATGCATGATATTAGGGTCAATTTCAGCCATTTTTTAAAACATTTACCAAGTTAACTGATAGTTTGTCTTGGTTTTAAAATATGATATTACCAGAAACCAAACCAAACCTCAACCGTCCTTGATAGGCTTTATATTCTTCCATATATTCTACTTTGCCTTCAGGACGAATAAAATTCCTAAGATAGAACCCAATCCAACTCAAGACTTTTTATAAAAGAAGAAAAATAAAAGGTTAATGTTTATAACGGAGAACTTACTTAAAGTAAACTAATTAAAAGAAATCCTTTCCATAGATCAGTTTAAATTGAACCCGGATAATCGTCCCAAACCTTCACAATTGTTAAATAAAACCTTGAGAAATTTAAATCCAAGATTGAGAGGTTGAGTTTTGTTGAAGGAAACTTGGGGTTTAATTTTACAATAGAAGATTTGAATATAATCTAAAGAATCTAATCCACTCATTCAACCTTGACATTTAGATTCTCTGGGAACACTGCAACTGGATTTAGAATTCTATTTAGAAAGCAAAATATATTTAGATTTAGAACAACAGATGAACGTAACCTACAGGATCCAGGTAATCGTAATACCTTGTGATCTAAAACCAATCTAAATCTTGATTAAAGTAAAATGTTTGAATAGCGATTATGATAGATTAGCCATGGATATAATCTTTCTGGAGGGTTAGAGTCTTTATTTTGATATATATCTCTGGGACCTTGATTATTTTAAACTTTGAATTCTGTTAGATCAAATCATCTAAATTTTAAATTTAAAAGGTTTACACCATCAGGTTGCAAAGATATAAAATTACATAATATAATAAAGACTCGATTCCTTTAACATGTTTTGGATGCTACGGCATGCTTGACATTCAATATCATGCAGTACATGCCATGACATACTTTGTGTGGAATTTCATGGTGTACACTGTACATGCCATAAAATTCTTAGAGTGACATTACATACTTTGGTTGCAATGTCATGTCATGACATATTTTGTGTGCAATGTCATTATGTCATGCGGTGCTTGCCATGACATCTGTTGTGTGGTTTGGCATTGATCTATTATTGCATGCAACAACTGCAGTACGTGGGTGCGCCCGAAGCACTAAAAAAACAGTTAGGACAATGTGGCAACAATAAGAAATTATGCAAATTCAGGCAAACTAAGGGGGGAAGTGATTCTTGGCGAAATCTTCTTTTAAAATATTTCAAAAAATTGTATCAGAAATATCAAGATACAAGAATACAAGAATTGTATAAGAAATATCAAGATACAAGAATTGTATAAGAAATATCAAGATACAAGAATTGTATAAGAAATATCAAGATACAAGAATAAAAGTTATTAACATTCCTACCCTTTTCAATGATTGAGAAAAACTCGAAAACAAAAAATTAAAATTCATTGTGAAAAATCCTAAATATTAATTTTGTTATTTTTAAGATTTTTGAGTATTTTGTTGCATTTTATTCGAACAAAGCTTATTTGTGCTTTAACATTAATCATAACTAATCATACTGTAATGGTAATGGTAGCTTTGTCAGGTGTTTTCTATCATTATATCATCACTTGTAATTATCTCTGTGATCCATTTAGATTATCGTGATTGAAAAAAGTTTGATCTTTTATTTAGTCATCTCATATCACAATACGCCCCCCTCTCATATCCCAAAACGCCCCCCCTCTCATATCCTAATACGCCCCCAGCCCCTCTCCATTTAATCCATTGAATCGGGACTGTCTCCTTTCTCGACATTCAATCAACGCTCCTTAAAATGGCTTCCTCCCTCTTGGACCCCCTCCCTCTCTTTGATCCATTCGCTTTGAATGGACACTCCGTCCCCTCTCTTCCATTCATCCTCCTTGAATGGAGATTCCGACTTCTCTTTTTAATCCACCCTCCTTGAATGAAGACTCCGACCCCTCTTTTCAATCCATCCTTCTTGAATGAACCTTCCGCCCCCTTCTCTCTTCAATCTATCCACCTTGAATGGAACTTCCCCGCACTCTCTCTCTTCAATCCAACCCTCCTTAAATTAACACTCCACTCCCCTCTTTAATCAATCCTTCTTAAATGAATACTCCACCCCTTCTCTTTAATCCACATATCTTGAATGGAGACTCCACCCCCTCTCTTCGGTTCACACTCCTTAAAATTGGACCCCCCCCCCCTCCCATCTCTTCAATTGTACCTCCTTGAATGAACACTCCATCCCCTCTTCAATACACTTTTCTTGAATGAACACTCCGCCCCCTCTCTTTAATCCACCCTCCTTGAAAGAACACTCTGCCCCCTCTCTTCAATCCACACTCTCTTCAATTCTCCCTCCATGCATGGACACACCGTTCCTCCTCCCCCCCTTAACCTCCGGTCAGGGTTTGGATAAATAGGTAATAAATCATGTCTGGTTCTATTTGTCTAAACTTTATCAAAGAGCTCACCACTTTTCTTCTCCTTAAACATCTATTTAAATCTGAAAGATTCAGATATTCACTTTTCTTCAAACAAAAAGAGGGATGATCTTAGTCTCTCTACTATCCGTTCCAACAAAAATCCTGATAAGGCGCAAAAAATCAAAAAAAAATCTTATCCATGTGTCTACACAAGCAGATATATTTATGTTTTTGAAATATCAACGGTTTCCGCTATCGGGTTTCAAAGATATAAAGATTTAAAAATTTGAGTTTGAAGCGAGTAATCAGCTTGTTTAACAGATTTCACAACCTCTGCAATCTGCAGTATTTAAATTATTCCTACTTTTCTTTTAGAGCATTATTTTGCTAAACTAAATTTAACCTCTTTTAAATCTACTGATGCAGGAGACAAAATTTGAAATTAGTTTCAGAATTTCGTGGAAACTTTGATGAATAGATGTTATAGTTTTTCTTTAGGGAAGATAATGGAAACCTTGATCAAAAAGGCGCCAAGTTTGAAATCATTAAAATTAATCTGAGTTGTGTGGTGGAGAAGGGATCTAGTTTTCTAATTAAATACTTACAATTATTATATTTCAAAATAATTCTCGGTAATTCAATAATTACTCTGTGAAAAGCCAAATTGTATAGTTTTGCTTTCTGAATAATTCTAAATCCAATATCTTGATTAGATTTAGATATTGCTAAGCGGGAACAAAGGAACTGATCTCTTTCCTCATAGTCTAATTTGAAATACTTTTATCTTTGTACCCTGAGCTGGGAACTTTTGTAATGTTCCGATCGCTTGATCTTACATCCACTGCGGGAACATTTAATTTAAGGATCAATACTTGATTTCTTCATTTCAGTTATTACCGCAGGTTACGATTACCACGGGATATCGAATAAGGATTAAGTTAATCTGTAGGTCTGTAAAAGATAAGAGATTAATGCTTGATCATGATATCCACAATTCAAAAGTGTCGACCTTTGATGTCGTGAATATTTTAATTAATTAATTTTGAATTTTACTAGTTCAAACCACTCCCCCACACCTACCTCTACCAATTAATATTTCATAATATTTTACACTTCAATGTTATTATTTAGATTTTCCAAGTTAATGATTAATTATTAATTATTACCAACATTTAACTTAAAAATGATGTGCGAAGGTATATAAACACTGAACATAAAAGAGCGCCAACTCTTAAATATTTAAAAGCTTTGAATTTCCCGCTCTTGGGTCTAACTAGTCATGGGCGCAACTAGAAAGGGAGCGGGAGGGGTTATCCCCATCGTATGATCTCATGTACCGTACAAAATTCAAGATTACAAATCGTACTTGCTTATATCTGGTTGCGCCAATGTTTATTGTAAATAGGAATATTCGTAAGTAAGGTGAGCAATATATTTAAATTGCGGGAACAAATTTTAAAACTGCTAGTTCAGTATGTTACATAAAAGCACACCTTAATTACTTGTAAAAATGAAAATCATGGGAAAAAATCATGAAAATATGTTTAGGATTTAATTCTACAACAATTTATTTAAAGAAAAAAAGAAGAAATTATTCTAGAAAGCTTGTCTAAGACTCCGCCAAGTTGATATGAATACTTACACCCAATGAGCATGAAAAGGACTGATAAAATCTTTTCGTTTGCAGAGTTTGGTGCCACATTGCCGAACCCGACGCTGGTGAGAGTTGTGAAAACAAAGTACATGCTAGTAACGTAGCGAGACTGAAAAAAAATAAAAATGGCGGTTGGGAGAATATTGTGTAGTTTAAGCTTTTTATCAACTATTGTTGATTTAGTCAGCTGATTCCAAACCAAATATATTTAATATCAAATCACACCCACTCAGCACACAGTTAAGAGAGGTTAGTGAGGTTCGTATGTCAGTCTAAGAGATACGTTTCATGTTTCATATTTATTGTTTTACTCCTGGGGGTTTATAGTGCAGAGAAGAGCAGATTCAGTAAAAAGAAAAAGAAAAAAACTAGACTTATTCAGAGTTAGACTAATTTACATACTTCTAAATATTGATCTTCAAAGTAAAGGCACTAATCATTATGTTTAATTTTTAGACCCATTCTTTTCAGAAATGCACAAAATTCCGAAGAAATATTTCAGGACATTTTTTCCCCTAAAATCTTTAATCTAAAATCTTTGAAGTTAAATCTTTGGAATGGAATGTCATGATGCATTAAGCTGAATTTTAGTGAAAAACAGAAATTAGCAAAATAGAAAAGAATAAACTGCAATAACCAAGATTTTGGCAAAATTCATGTAAAGATGAAGTTAAAATTTCGGAATTGATCTTCATGTCATTAATGAGTTTCTTGGCAGCGCTGAATTGTATCCATTAAGACATTGAAAGCAATTTTAACAGTAGAATCAGGATTTTATCTTTCATCTTTTGATTTTCTCAACTTTTTGTAGGCGTTTAAAGGGAGAGTATGCGAAAAATGAAAGGGAGTATAGACTTACTATTGGTTGTAATATCCGAATGATTTGTTTGAAATTAAATTGATTTTTTCTGAACCGAGTCGTATTGCAACTTTCTAAATTTGTATGGACGGAACGTTCTTCAGTATAAGTCGTTTTTTACAATTTTCTCATTATAGACGCAACAGATAGAAGTAAGATTAGTAGCGATCAAAAGTGAAAAATTTCGCCGTAAGCCAATACTCCCTTCATTTTTCGCGAACACTCCCTTTAAACAAATGATTTTTACCGGGTTTTCTCTTTTTAACAATGCCTATTTTTGAGCAAAATAAAATGTTCCATATAACAAAAACTAAATTTTCTGATTTAAACGTAATTCTTTTATCTAAACGTTTAAAGTTGTAATCTCTGTTTGTCCGATCATAACTCAGAAACCCCTAGACTGATTTGCCTAACATTTTGATTGGGGAACTCGGGAGACACACGGGAAGGTTTTTAGCTTGGTTTTGAGATTCCAAGTTGAGAAGGTCGACTTGAATAGCGAAAATTTAGTTTTCAGGTAAAATGGGATGGGATGGGAATAGCTCTGCCCAATTTACACGGCATGAATAACTTTTAGTAATCTGGGCAGCGCTGGGTTTCCAAGTTATTACATTTATATTATAGTTTAAGTAATTAAGGCTAATAAATTAAAATCTACTTCCGAATTTTTATCGTAAATAATATAACTAAAACCCCAAGTTAAAAAAATTTTGACAAAAAAGATTGATATTTGTTTAATAAAAAAAAATATTTTTCGAACACCATTTGGATTAGTGCCTGTATTTTAAAACCTAATATTCTAAATAAAGCCTAAATAAGTCTATACACAGGGTATTCTAATCCTAATCCTACTCCTACTCCTACTCTGAATCCTGTATTGGAGGTTGGCAAGGATAAAAGTAAAGTACGTGCAGAAGACTTACATCCAACCAACATGAGGATGATAGAAAATATCTTCTCATTGTCAGTGTTTGGTGCAACGTTTCCGAATCCAACAGAAATTAGACCGGTGAAACAAAAGTAGAGGGAAGTACAGTATCTGCTCTGAAAACGGGAAAGTTGGGTTCAATTCTAAATCTCAAGATCTCAGTATATGTTGAATAATCTTGTACTTTATAATCCTTGCTTTATAATCCGAAACTAGGCTTCACACATTTTCACACGAAATTGTGCTTAACCATGTTTTAACTGTCATTTACCGAATAACGGACTAAAAACCCAGATTTTCTTAATCTATTTTAGAAATTCCTTATTCAATGATAATTTTTAGTTTAATCTGAGGAATAGAATAGATTTGGCACAACTGGGCTTATCATTAATAAGCAAGTATAAAGTTTATTAGGAATCCAGCGAAATAAAACTAATTTTTTATCCCAGCAAGTCTTCAGTATTTTAAAATATTAAAGTTTTCTTCTTTCAAAATCTAGACCAGATTATATAAAAAATTATATTAGAAATCCGAGATAAGATTTAAGATTACACCCAGAGCAAACATAAAAAATAAAATGGACAGTGCAGTACAGGTCAAAATATAAAAAAAAAATAGGACTTTTGAGTCACATCAGGATTTTCAATATTTTGGTATATGGGGGTATCTTTTACTCCCGGAGCCCCCCCCCCTCCCGTTCAGCGAGGGTTTGCAAATTGTTTAAACTGCAGAATGCAAAGCTTTTTTCAATTTTTTACATTAACTTGATCTTCAAGAGGTTCAACAAAAATCTGATAAGTTTTAAAAAGCACTGAATTAGATTTGTTTTATCATTCATAAGGTATGTAATATGTATTGTAAACTTGGAAAAGGGATGTCAGCTAATATAGGACAAAGATTACCCTAAACGAATGAAGAATTAGATAGTTTTTATTCTTAAATCTCCTATCAGAGAAAGAACTATAGTTAGTGCAATAGAAAAGAAACTTTTGGTTTAAGCAAACCTTCTTAGCTTTTTATGTAAAGTATATTGTTATAGTATTGTATTGATTATCCTTAAAACCTTGATTAACCAAACCTGGCTCCGGATACAGGATAGAGAAATAATTGGAAGCGATCTCAGTTATAAAATATTATCAAATGGACGGATAAATATAACTCTAATATCCCTCTCTCAAATATAATCTGAGGAGCAGGAGGGAAGAACATAATTCTTGTTCGAAGACCCTTCGTCAAAGGTAATTTTTCAAGGAAATTATAAGAATGGGAAGAGACCTTATAGTTAACCTGCTTTTGTACTTGACTAGACATATATCTAGCTCTAAATTTATTACTAGAAATCTAGAAAAAAAAGAATATTTTTTTTAAAAATTTGTTTTGTTTTGCAATATAATCAGAGCTGAAAACTTTAGTGGATATCGAGATTAATGCTTGATCCTCTCTTTTTCTTAATATCTTGACTAACCTAATCTTGTCCTTGTATCCTGAAAAGTGTATAAAATTCAACCAATCAGAGTCGCTTACAAGTAGCCGATAAATTCAAAATTTTGTGCGCAATTTAAGATTTATAAACAGAAACAGGAGGGCTCTCTGATTTAAAAATACCGGTTTTTGATTTTTCTCTACTAAATTCAAGAAAGAACGGTTTAAGAAGAAAATCAAAAGTGTGTCCATTGGATACTCAGATTAAGTAATCGGTGGCCGAATTTAAAGAATTTGAGCGGCGGTTTAAATTTAAGCCGCGGCTTAAATATGGTTGATTCCACTTAAAATTGTATCAAATGTTTCCAGATTTAAGCCGGCGCTTAATTTAAACTGGGTTTTGGCGGATTTAAACCGCGGCTCAAATTCTTTAAATTCCGTCTCCGGATCAAGGATATCTCATTCTAAAGTTTTCAGCTCAGATCAAATTATGACCAGCAACCCAGAGGGAGAAAACATGTCGACATCAATTGATTTAATCGTTATTGCGTTTATTTTGGAATTTAGAGGCCTTGACAAGCTTACTGTGTTGTACTAGTTGTACTTTTTATAATCTCCGGCTAAAAGGAAATGCAGTTTATTATTCATTTATCCATAAAAAAAGTATGGATGAAAAAATCAATGCATAGATCAAAATGGCAGCGGCCAGTCAACCAGAAAAATGGGATTTGTGTATACCAGTCAGAACCGTACAGTACATAATTAACATGCAATACTGTACAACAATATCTTACAACTCTATCTTGGAAATATTTGTAAACAGTAACAAAAGAATAATCCATACACAAGTTGTAAAAATAAACTAATACAACATTTAAATAAACAAAAATATGGCGGAAACACACTATAAAATCGATTCCATTGAATTCACACGAATATAAATAAATGTGTTGTGTGTTGGGTTGCAACTATATTGTTCCATCAGTGTTTATAAAACAAGAATAGGGGTGTAGGCGAACCTGACTCATCCAGAGGAAGGTATAAACAGAAAATAAAGGAAGGAGGATAAAAGTTGTGTTCAACGGATGAAAAATAAAAAAGTTTTTAATGTCCATGAAAAGTAATAATTAGGGATATGGATCTGAGTTAAACCTACATTTTAATTAAAAAATCTAAAAATCTTATTTTAAGCTCGGTAGCAAGATAGCGGTAAAGCCATTTTGTTTTATTTTTAAAATGATGCAAAGCTAATTTTTCGGGTTTTCTGAATAAGTTGGCAAATTACGGATACGGAAAGCAAATCAACTTGCAGTTGGAAGGAGCATTACAGGCAAACCCAGTTGATTGACAATGATAAGAAAGTTCGAAAGTTCGAAAACAGATTTAAAATTCCTATGATTGAAGTTTTGTTTAGAATTTAGAAACATGGTCTGTTAAAATGGATGTTTTAAATAATTTATACTTTCATAAATGTATGTTTGGGGGTATAGGTAAGGAAATTAAATCTAATTTATTCAGAATTTTGGGTGGAAATGATTCGACTTAAAGTGTTGGTGGAAATTATTAGACTTAAAGGGTGGGTGGAAATTATCAGACTTAAAGGGTGGGTGGAAATTATCAGACTTAAAGGGTGGGTGGAAATTATCAGACTTAAGGAGTGGGTGGAAATTATTAGACTTAAAGGGTGGGTGGAAATTATTAGACTGAAAGGGTGGGTGGAAATTATCAGACTTAAAGGGTGGGTGGAAATTATTAGACTTAAAGGGTGGGTGGAAATTATCAGACTTAAAGAGTGGGTGGAAATTATCAGACTGAAAGGGTGGGTGGAAATTATCAGACTTAAAGGGTGGGTGGAAATTATTAGACTTAAAGGGTGGGTGGAAATTATCAGACTTAAAGGGTGGGTGGAAATTATTAGACTTAAAGGGTGGGTGGAAATTATTAGACTTAAAGGGTGGGTTGAAATTATCAGACTTAAAGGGTGGGTGGAAATTATCAGACTTAAAGGGTGGCTCTCGACATACTTTCAAGTGCATGTTCACAACCATTTATACCTTCATCTCAATAGTTCTGAAACAAATATGGTCGTTTTCTATCTTTATTTTCCTTCTTTGTCTTAACTGCATAAATCCGAAAGTCAATTTTTTTAGAAATCACAGTTAAAAATGATCATACTTGCTCAGACGAAGGTTACTATTGTGAATCGGACCTTTTCACTTTAAATAAAGGGTTGCTTGAAATTATGTCTACAGTGCTTTTTTTTTGAAATTTTATGTTGTTTGTGCTAAAAGATTAGAAAATCTGGCAAATAGAACTTCATGAATTATTTTGAGATTAAAAACTGAATTTTTGGGATAAATTAGTTTTAACCAGAAGATGAGTCGGGTCGCCTGTAAACAGTGTTCAGATGAGAAAATGAAACATTTTGAAGTATTGTGAAGGGTGACACTCAGACACAAGAAACAGAAACTTACATCCCAGCAGCATAATCACGATAGTGTACAGCTTTTCCGCCTCCGTGTTGGGCGCAACATTGCCAAACCCAACAGATATTAGTCCAGTGAAACAAAAGTAGAGTGCAGTACAATAACGGGACTGAAAATTTAAATTTAGACCAGGCCTTGAAACTGTGAACTCAGCATTTTCACGAGTTATAAATTGAAATTTAATCAAATTGAAGTGGTCTTGAATATCTGCAGTTTCAACTTTTATTTTGTGAAAACATTATTCGGAGCACTGAACCTAAGTTCTCCATGGTAAACATGGATATAGCAAATATGATATCAAAGATCCTATCATATATATCATATCATGTATTTATAAAACCAAAACATGTTGGTTATTGCTGTACCGTATATAGGTGCCGTATTTACGATGGTACTGTCCTGTACGGTGGTACCGTATAGCTGTACAATACGGCTATAATGTGCGCCTGCACGTTTCTGTACAGCTGTATTGTACTGTACTGTACTGTAGAACTGTACGACACTGCACATATTCTATTCTTCTTTACAATGATTATATAATTCTTAAGTTCAGTTAGTTTTTATTATTTTTGTTTAAAAACCGTAGAATCTCAAAAATGGCAACATGCTCAAACGTCCAAATGCAACTATTTTCGAATCATGTGTTCAATATGAATTAATTAAAGTTAAAAATTCGGAAATACCAATTGTGTTGTAATAATCATTTTTAGGAAAGCAATTTGTACATTATTGCATAGTATCCAAAATATTTAATCAAGCTTGGACCGGAAATATTTGTTCAACACATTAGTTGGTTACTGTTCACTACAGGCAATAGCTCACAATTTTCAATTTTTTGCATTACAATTCTAGAGAAGAAAACTTTCATGAAAAGATTTTCAGTGTAAACTTTTGATGTCAGTCGGGATTACATAAAATTGTGGTATTTCCGAATTAGAAAAACTTTACTCAATGAAATCCCAATTTCTTTTTTCGAACTTTACATTTACAAAGGAATCAATTCTTTGCCACAAACTCAAATTTTCTAATTCCTATATCTGAATAACCTGATCATGTAGACCTTTGATATTTCAAACGTAGATTGTTTGATCTTACGGAATTAATATCGAAGGTTTACGGCATTGAGTTGCAAAGATATAGGAGATTAAAAATCAGAGTTTTTGGCAAAGACTCAATTCATTTTAAATTTCCTGAATCAAATTCTATGATAAAGAAGGAAAAATAAAACTAACCTTAATTGAAGGCCCGCCAGTATTGTTAGCCATATAAGGTTGATCTGTAGCGTTGGCTAAGCTAGCAAGCCAGCCTATGTGTGCTTTAGGCCCTGACCGCTCTGCATACCCAATAGCATACCAAATACAGGCAAGCCAATGGGCCACAAGCGCGAATGCCGCCATTAACAAAATTAAAACAGCAGCGCCATATTCAGAGTATCTATCTATCTTCCGGGCAACCCTAACCAGTCTGAGGAGCCGGGCAGTTTTCAACAAACCAATGAGAGTGGTCGTCTGAAATATAAATATGTAAATATTTTCAAATACAAAACGCTAATGTATTAATGTTTATAAGCGAAATTGTTAAAATTGAGTAACTTTCTTTCTAAACGCAATGATTTCCAAAACTTATTCCTTGATGTTATTGAAAATAGTAAATTTCTCTGGTTTTTCCTAAAAATCTGTATAATTCTGATGCTACTCTAGCTTGAGTGAGAAAATTGAAGCAGAAAAAAATACAAATTACATACTGACTGACCAATTCTAATCTAGATGAATCATAAGGATTGGTGGGGCTTTGGGACGGACTAATAGGACTAGTAAACTACAGGGCTGATGTTGCAGAGAATAAAAGAGGGGTTGACAAGTAATGGGGTATTTAAAAACAACTAATAATTTTAAGATTTCAGAAGGAATATCTTTAAATATGAAATTAAAGAGTATGTTCCCTAAAAATAAAAGGGTTCGGGTGAATTATGATTGAATTATGGATTGTTGATTGGTACTGATTTTTTCCAGTCCAATGTTTTATATAAAGCGTGCTCCTCAGTGCCCGAAAACCAGTTTATCTCTGTCAGAGCTTCCTTGAGCTGTGCATACAGCAGACTGTAAATAGTAAATACGAACATTTTCGGCGTCCGTGGAGAATGATGAGGATCAAAATATTTTTACATTTTCTTATTTATTTAATTTTACCCCTTCTTAATTTTTGCGAACACTCCCTTTAAAAAGTGAATCTTTCTTTTCTTTTGAGTAATTTTGAGTAAAATGGAAATTAATGATTAGATCAAAAGTATTCGTTTTTATATTTTGAAAAAAGTTGATTATATCTGAATAACCTGATCATGTAGACCTTTGATATTTCAAACGTAGATTGTTTGATCTTACGGAATTAATATCGAAGGTTTACGGCATTGAGTATTTTGAGTAAAATGGAAATTAATGATTAGATCAAAAGTATTCGTTTTTATATTTTGAAAAAAGTTGATATATTGAAGCATGCAAGGTTGCAGTTAATTCTTATCCAATGAAATATAAAGGTTAGGATGAAGAGTATAAACATGCAAACTGGAAAGTTGGAGAGAAACCTGAACCCCTTAAAAAATCCCATTATATTAAGCATCACTGATACAGATTGTAAAAATATGAACACAAACTATGAAACACAATTTTTCGCTTTAGTCAAATGCCTTTCTCAAGTCTAAAATCATACCGAAGAAAATTCCAAGATATATATTTCATGTGTAAAGTGGGTCTTATCTCAGACCCTTTTAAACTTGAAGTGGTCAAGATAATTCAAAATATTATTATCAAAGCAGATTTTTAGTTCAATCCCGACAGGATTTTCAACTGATAAAGAGAAATAGTAAACTGTTAAGATTTATTAAACAGTAAACTTTTTTGAGGACATTTTGGTGAGATTAAACATAGAATTTACGAAAACATGAATTGAAGAAGACAATTTTTATTAGATTCCAATATTGATGCAGATTAAAGATTGACATAGCTCATGCTTTCTTCGACTCTCTTTAATATTCAGGTCATTTAATTTTTTTTTTAACCTTAACTATGAATTTTAGTGAGTAAAAAGGGAAAAAATGAATTATTTCGACAACTTTTTAAGCTTAGGTTTCATTTTCAAGTTTGTTTCATCACTAAGCTATTAAAAAGTTGTCGAGATAAAAGACTAGATTTCTAAGATATTTAGATTAAATAAAACTTAAAAATGTACTTGAGTAAATAAGAGTCCTCGAGCTTATCGGTAGACTAACCGAGTTTCTGGAACTAACCAGCTTAAAGAAATAATTAGTTGCCTTAAGATTTAAATTTTTAACCCTCATATCTGTGTAACCTTATTTTGAAGTCCTTTTACTTTTTAAACTTTTTTGTCATATTTTTATTTCAAAGATTTAAACCATCAGTTTACAGAGATATAGGAATTAAAAAATTGAAACAAGTAATCAGTTTCTTTATCAAGAACATTATTTTTTAAAACTTAGAATAAAGTTGAATATCTGAGTAATCTAAGGTTGTGGGGTACTTAGTACTGAGTAAAGGATATGCATGCACTATTCCCTTATAATAATACCACCTGCTTGATTGCAGCAATAAATTATAATATTTATATTCAAGGTTTAGGTTTCAAATACTTTGTAAACAAAATATACTTCAGGACGGAGAGGTTTGCAGTCGTTGGTTTACATAAGTTAGGTTCATATCAAATGACAGATCAGAAAATGTTTGGGAAACCAAAAAATACCAGATAATACCATTTATATACCAGATATAGTCTATCAGCACAAACCAGAGTATTTCAAAATATTAGAGTTTACACATATACCAGAATATATTTGAATATATACCAGAATATATTTGAATTTATACCAGAATATATTTGAATATATACCAGAATATATTTGAATATATACCGTGATATATTTGAATATATACCAGAATATATTTGAATATATATTTAATTCGAATTTATACAGAATTAATTCGAATTTATACCAGAGCTTTGAATAAAATAATAGATAGAAGTGGTTGAACTAGCTACGGATAGTTGACCTGCATCTAATAGTTCAATAGAGAAGTATTTCAACATTCCAAACCTAGTTCAAGTACTTCTCTGTATTTATTAAATCCAACCTTACTTAGAGTACACCAGATGTTAGGACATAACACAGATTTAATCAAGATAGGAATATGAATACCTGTATTAAGAAATATAGATTTTTGCAATGTACATCATACTTCGTACAATTAAAGTACCAATGTTTATTTTGCTAGTAACTATGTTAGTTAGAAAATATAATATTGAACTAGAATAGAGATCAAAACTGTTTGTTTTAAATCCTAACTTCTGAATGTTTGAGCTTCGCAACATCTGGACCTCTCTTTGGTCGAAACGCTCTTACAATGATGAAGAATGGGACGCATCGCATTATAGAAATGTAAAATAAACGATTTAGATTAAACTTCTGACGGAGAAGAGATGCATACAAAAGTTTTGATCTCTAGCTGCAAACTGTTTTTCCCTGAGTTCCGGTAGTAAGTCTAACAGTGCAAAGGTTTAGAAAACATAGAAAACAAACTAAATGAAAGTGATGGGTTGTATGTATACATATTCATATTTTTGCTTAATTTTTGTCAACTATACACACCAGGGAACCCCTCAATCTTTATTTACAAAAACCGAGAAAGAATTTAAACAAACTAATTTTTTTCTTAGTTTTCAATATTTATACAGAAAACAAAGAAATGGGATTTCTTGGTGTACATTATTCCTTGATCTAAATAGAGATGATATTTTTAGTTTTAGAGAATTCACCCGTCACTAATCATTTGAACATTTTCTAATGCAAGCCACAAACTATACCTTTCAATTTCTAAACTTATTTTTGTCCAATAAAATCTTGAGAAGAAGGTATAATTTGGAATTAAACATGTCAGAACCAGCTAGCTCACAAACAGATTAGATTCACTTGGAACCAGCTAGATTACAAACAGATTGTGTTCACTTGGAACCAGCTAGCTTACAAACAGATTGGGTTCACTTGGAACAGTAAATTCGAAAAAAGGATCCAAATGTAAGTAATTGATGGGTTTGAGAGAGAGGAAAATATTTTCAGGAAAACTAGGATTTATGTAGAATAATCTCAGGAAGACCAGAACAAAATGGAAGGTTATGAAAACTAGGGTTGGAACCAACATATTGAAAGGATTTAGAGTGGAATATTGGGATTATAAGAAGAAGAAAACATTGGAAAATTGAAATAGAGGAAATAAAGTAGAGGAATAGTGGAATAACGAAAATACGGAAAAAAACAATAGTGGAGTAAATAATAGTGGAGTAAAGGAATATTGAAATAGATGAAGTTAAGTAGAGAAGGGGGAGGGACTAACCTCATCAGTATCTGAGCCGAAAAGTAGAAGATCGAATGGTATTGCTGCGACAAGATCAATCACAAACCAGCCTCTGTAAGTATCATTAGTAAATTAGTAAATTAGTTTTGTCTTTATGTATGTTCATAACAGGTTACAGAGTTTTATACATACATATCTCTCCATTTGAGTTTTATATAACATGTATGTATATTGTAACATGTAATGGGCGTTTCTTAAATTTCAACTTTTGTGTTTTTATGTTGAAGTTTGTGTTTATTTATGCTGAAATATTTATGTATTTATGTACGGTAGTGTACAATCCTAAATTAACAATAATAACACTGTACAATGTATAAGTTTAACCTGAAGTAATGGACGGCAATCTTTGAAGGCTGACTAACAACTTCATCCTGGACTCATCAGATTATATTTAAACATTTCAAATTAATACTTAAACGCTTTAAAGTTCATCCAAACCCTCCTCAACCAAATTCCATCTAACCTTAAATAATCCAATCCTATCCCATCCAACCCAATCAAATCCAACCATATCCCATTCAACCCTATCCTATACAACCCTATCCCATTCAACACTATCCCATCCAACCATATTCCAACCATATCCCATCCAACCCTATCCTATCCAACCCTATCCCATTCAACCCAATCAAATCCAACCATATCCCATTCAACCCTATCCTATCCAACCCTATCCCATTCAACACTATCCCCCATCCAACCATATCCCATCCAACCATATCCCATCCAACCATATCCCATCCAACCCCATCTCATCAAAACCTATCCCATCCAACCCTATCCTTTCCAACCCTATCCCATCAAACCCTATCCCATCCAACCCTATCCCATCCAGCCCTATCTTATCCAACCCTATCCCACCCAACGCTACCTCACACAATACTACAGTTTATCCCCCTGTATCCTCCATTAAAGAAAATGTATATCCTGGATATCGACTGCTATATATCCTTCAACCTTGATTATGTTTACCATGTGAGCCAGGATTCTACCAAAACGAGGAGCAACAAACACAAAGGGAGGGACAGGGTGGTTTATAAAAAAAGTTGAAAGATAGTTTTCTAAAAATGTGAAATATAGTTTTAGAGCATATAATTTATGCAAGAGCTATTTTTTTGAAAAATAAAGCTAAATTTTGAGGTCTTTGGTATCTTCTAAAAAATATTCCATCTGAGTTTGCAATGCATAACAAGTTTTTGTTATCAGAACCTAACTCCTTCATATCGTGTCTAAACCTTGCTTGCAATGTTTAAGTTTTAAAAACGGTTTATTTCATGTCTAAACATAAAAATACCGCAACAAGATTTAATTTCACATACAAAGATGATGGTTTTATAATTCAATAATATGAGACCATTAGTTCCAAATGTTTTGGCACTTGCAGAATGAAATCAGCGCTTACTAGCGTGAAATTTATTATATTTTATGGAGAAATTTTTGCATGTTGAAAATAAAATAAAAATTCAACATAGTCACGCGAAAATAAATAGATCCTATTATGTTCGGACCTGCATTTTGAAATAAGCTCTAATAAATTACAATGAATCTTTTTATATTTGCTTATACATACATACAAGGTGAGTCAAAAAAAAGTGTGATTATCAGCGTTTTGTGCAAAATTGTACTTTTTTGTGCAACTCTCCCGTAAGTTATTTTTTCAATATTTTTTGGATTTTTTTTTTGGTACTCCAATGGTTAAAAAAAAAATTTTCAATCTAAAGTTCAGAAAAGCAAAATGTGTATATATTTTATTTCTATCAAATTCTAAAATTTTGTAAATATCGAATAACAGAATCACAGAAAATTTGCAAAATTGTTATATGAAAATTCGCAATTTTCAGTCCTGGTCTAATTTTTAAGGAAAAGTTGGCTCCTCAGATTTCAACTGAACAGCGTATATTTTTAGAACTTTAGAATATACTAAGAAGAAAATAAACTAGAGAAAATAAAGAACTTGAAAATTAGAACAGAACTGAAAATTGCGAATTTTCTTATTACAATTTTGTAAACTTTCTGTGATTCTTAGTTTCAATCTTTATAAAAGTCTAGAATTTGATAGAAATAATATATATACTCATTTTAGCTTTTCTGAAATTTTGATTTTGAGAGTTAAAAGTTTCGTGGATTTTTTTACCATTGAGTACCAAAAAAAAATTTTTTTTAATTTTTAATTAAAATATCAGACAGGAGAGTCGCACAAAAAAAGTATAAAATTTTGCATCAGACGGGCTAATCACACTTTTTTTTGAGGGAAAATTGTGTTTGAATGTCAAGGCTGACTACATTTTAAACCTGAACATCTGAACCACTGCAGCAATACTAGGTAATCAACTGAAATGAAAGCAAGAAAAATATCTGGACAAATAACGTATATTCAAAGTAATGAGTCGGGAGATACACAAGATCTGCGGGGAAATTAAGAAATAAGAAAAATTCGTCTCTTTATAATAGAAAATATCACGTTTCCTTAATTTTTTATTTTGATGAGAATGATGTTTACAATATTTGTTTTTTAATGTTTTTCCTTCTTCTCTAACCTACTTTATCTCAAAGTCTTTTTTAGCTTTAAAATATCTGAGAATTTGTCTCTTTTTCAATTAAATATGAAATAAGTGTGAGCTGAAATGATGCAGTAGGAAAACTTAACTTTTTTTGAGATGATTTAAGTCTATTTTATGCACTTCCCACTCCAACTAAATCTAGTATCTTTAGTTAACAAGTGAAAAAAAAACTAAAAAAGAAAAATTAAAATTTTTGAAAATAAAGAAAATAAAAAAGTTTAAATATTTTTCCTGATCGTTGACGTAGGTGGTTCGGAAGTTGATGAGAATATCAATGATAAACATAATATCAACTAAAACAGAAACATATCTTACAGAACATTTTCTCTGTGGATACATTGTAAAACAAAAACAAAACAAGTTCGCGGATTTTATAAAAAAAAATTTTGACTCTCAAAATTTAGTAGAAATAGAACTTTGCTGAGGCTAATTTTTTAAATTTTGAACATCTATAAACCTTCTTTGGGGACATGTTAAGTCCCACACAAAATTTGGGCCCTCATCGGTTTAGCGATTTTGACATTTATTGGATACAAACAGACAGACAACGAAACAGAAAAGCAAAGTATATATACATAGATTAGATTAATGATGAACAAATATCAACCATGAGAGGAATACAGTGGGATCCATAAAGCTGTGAAAAAGGGAGATGACATTTACGCACTTTTTTGTATTTGAAGCCAATAACTATACCACTAGCTTTCAAATCAACGTATTAAGTGAAATGGGTCTTTTTACGCTTGCTGTGCTGCATTTTTATAGAATTATTTAAAATCAATATATTTTAGACCAAGGATGAATATAATATCAGAAGATTATCTTTAAAGCGAATGAACAAAACGTAATTTGACTTTTCAAAGTTTGTATTTTCTTATAAAGTATAAAATTTGAATATATTTGAAGAACATTATGATAGGAAAGGTTGGTTTAAGATTTATTCATCCGTTTATAGTTGTAACAGGGTTTTCTTTCCTTCCCACTAATGTTTAAAAATAAAGTTTGTGACAAAATTATAATATAATTGATAAATTGTTATTTTTAAACGTCAAGTAAAGAATTAAAATTAATTGTCATTCCGTTATTTTTCACCGAATATTTTAGAAGGTTTAGAACTTTATTTTTCCAATATTAAGAAATGCATACACATATAATATTATACTATAGTGCGTATTGGTATCCTATATATTTGCTGCAAAAGGGTGTACATGTACGGATTTAACCTTGAACTGAATCCGTAACAAAGAAAACAAAGATATAAAACAAGGTTAGGGTTGATTCTCCGGAGAAGAAGAGGGAAAAAACTTCGGGGGGGGGGGGGGGGG